>NC_057806.1:101249603-101549603 GCF_018294505.1 Triticum aestivum | reverse complement strand
GTCTTCTCGCCCGCCCAAGCCGCGGTGGTTGTCTTGGTGCCCTTCCTCATTTCTTGCCCGACCCCATGGACAACTTCATAGTCATCTTCATCACCTTGCCACCGATAGCCATCCATGAAACCACGCAAGAGCAGGTGGTCCCGCACCTGCCCGGAATCCGGGTCCGCAATAAGGCTCTTAAGCTTGCATCTTCGACACGGACATCTTATCTCCGAAGACCAAAGCCATAAAACGGACGTTAAAGCGGAAAATGGCTGACCGGATTAATATGGAACTTGATGATGATACCGATGACCCAGAAGTTGAGGTAGAACTTGACTCACTTGGCTCTCTTTTTATGCATCTTGTTAACAATGATCTTCCTCAGGAGGAGGCAGAAGCTAGTCAGGCTGATGACATAGAGGTAATTACCCTTTCCTCCGGTTCAGACTCTATGCCAACACAAAAATCTCGCCAAGCAATCCGGAAAGTAAGCTTTTCTCATCCTCTTGCTCACTTGGATCCAACATTTATTTTGAAGACTCAACATCATGAAGCTCGCCGGACAACCCGGCACAGTGGCCAACAGGTCACCTCTACCGGTTTACCTGATACTCCGGTTCGGAAGCGCCGGTCTGAGGTCTCTCCTACTTCTGACCATTCTTACCCCAAGGCAGGTTATTTCATACAATCTCTTAATCCGTCCGATTCAAATTATCAGGTGACACCTCCTTCCTCTTCTGGTGAATCGACAGCAACTCAACTCCCCCTTTGAAAACTGTGGCCGGGTGAGTTATGAAAAACCTTTCCTTTCAATGCGCCCTACATCTTTTGAACATGATGTTAATCCTTTTTTATTCTGTTTGCAGGGCCAAAGCCAGACCCAGCAAGAAAGCTCAGGTCGCCAATCCGCCAGAAGACCCTGTTGCCGAAGAAGAAGAACCAAGAGGTGAACCAGAGCAGACTGGTGAACCGGAAGGCCTCCATCCTGAAACAACTTTTGATGATCCGCCCCTTGACGGCCAACATACTGACGAACCAACAGATGCTGAGCCTGCCGCCCCTGATATTGAACCGGCCGAACCAAACCGGGCTAATCCAATGAAAGACACTGAAATTCCGTCATCATCCACCAAAAATCCTGAAGGCCAAGGTGATGACGTTATTATTACTGGAACAGGCCACAGCTCTCCTGGTCATCCCATCATTTTGGCTCAGCATAGTGATAAAGAAGAGCAAATTGCTAGGGATAAAGGTAAATGGAGCAGCGACTTATCAAACTATGCTCATCTTAACGCTGATGAGCTTCATTCCGGCTTCTTGAAGCATCTGCACTCAAACCGGGATTATGAAGCCGGTTTGGTGAATTTGATGAAAGAACGATATGAGGTAAATGCTTCTCCCTTGTACATTGATTTATAGCTGAAATACTATTCCAAGTAGCCTCCAAGAGCCGTTTTATGATTGTTAATCATAAATCGGGTCTTTGTAACACTTCAAGCATCCCATCATTGATCCTTGCAAAGGCGTGTCCTCAATCATAGATAAGACTCATGTTTGAAAAAAAAGTAGATAACATTCTGCAGCATAGCCTGCAAAGGCCGGTTTAACTTGGCAAGTTAATCCGGTTTTTAATCCACACCGCCAGTTTAGAACAAACGTACATTAGCCCCCAAGTGTCAAGGATAATGCTTGCATTGTTCTGGAGACTTGTATAGAGGGTAGTATTTGAGAGCAAATAGGCATTAGCCCCCAAGTATGAAGTGGATAACTTGTTATATGCTTTATACTTAGTGCATAAATATGTTGTTTTGTTGAATATACCTTCAATGTTGCAGGCTGAACTGAGAAGCAAAGATGCCCAAAACTCTGACTTGCAAGAAAATGTGAAGTCTCAACAAGCCGAAGCTGAAAAGCCAAGGAGGAGCTGACGCAGGCCCTGGCCGGAATGGAAAAATTGAAAGAATCCTTCAACCAAGATCGTGCTGAATGGGAAACCGAAAAAGCCGGGTTGACCAAAAGAGCTGTAGATGCCGAGGAACCCCTGAAACCGGTGGTTGAAGAACTAGCCGGTTTGAAGCGCCAAATCAACGCTATGACCTCTGCTATCTTTGGTAAGTGTCTGCTTATGTATGTTGCACTAGTCAATGAATCTTAAAACTGACCAAAATGTTGATAAAATCTTTGGCAGGAACTGGGATCACTCATCTTGGTGCAGATATGCGGATGAAGCTCAAAGCGGCATATACATTGGTTGAGCAGCTATACTCTGGATCTCAGCGAGCCATTAGTATAGCGGCTTATAACAAACCGGCGCCAACGTTGATTAAGGAGACCCTTGAGAAGTTGGGCATGTTACCGGTGCGTATTGTCGAGTTGAAAAGAGCCGCTGCAAGAGCAGGAGCATTAACCGCCCTTATTCGAGCCAAGGCCTGGATTCCAGACCTTGAAGCGGAGGATATCATTAAAGGATATCCAAGCGTTAAAGAAGACGGTTCAAACTTTGACAATGATGATCTTTGGCGGTTGACCAAACAAATGTGGCCAGCGGCCAACAAATTGGCTGAGGACACCGATTTGTCCCATTTTCAACCGTTTTATGATGCAGAAGGGAAAAGACAGCCGGCTGATATCCATGAAGTCGAAGATCTTGTGCCTCCGATTCGTAAGCACACTTATGCCCCTGATATTAACCCTTCTGATCTTATCCATGAGGAAGCAGTGTTCCAAGCTTTAACCGGAATCGATTGGTCAACGGCTAATTTCCAGCGACTGGGGAGGGATGAAGAAGTGCCGACACCAACTGATCCACAACCGTTAAACCGTCATGATGAAGAGTCCTGATCTGGTCGCCGGTTTATATGGCTATTGTGAAAAACAATGGCACTGTTTGAACCGCTTTGAAGCTTCATGTAATAGGATAGCTGAAACTTTGTTTATCTGCCATGCCATTGAGCATGTTTCATAATGCTTTGTGACAATCTGTGCCACCCTTCAGGATATATTTTATGCATAGCCTATGATGACTTGCCTTCCTGGGTCCAAAAAACTTAAAGGTGTCTAGCGGTTTACCGTTAAACATGTCATAATATCCAAGAAGTATATAGTACTTTAGCTAAATAATCAAGTGTTTGTACAAAAGATAATGTAAAGAACATACCTCATTGATTGGCCAAACGTGTATACAGCAAAGGTGTTTAACACCAACCCGATACGTTTCATAAATTCATCTTCATAATGCTGGTCTATCTATTAAACCGGACCGGTATAACTACCGGATTTTCTTTATAACACTGGTGATTTAGTCAAACCAGACCAGGTCAATGACCACCGGTTTATAATTGATCATGTGCCAAAAACTGGTGGTTGGAAAGCAAGCTGGGTCAAGGACACCGGTTTATCAAAAAATACTTATGATTGTCAACAAACAAAATTCAAATAGGAAAATATGCGAGGCTTTTTACAAGCTGCCAGGCTCCAAATCGAGGCTTTTCATGGGCTGCCAGGCCTCTGAGTTAAACCATTTAACAAAGCCTTTTAAGATGGGCCTCCAATTAAACAATCATCGTTTTAACTGTGACAAGTTTAGGGTCTGTAAAAGATTGACTTGTCAAACGTTCGATGGGTCATGCCAGGATTACCTGGATAGGAGTGGCTTACTTGATGAAGGGGTTAACCCGGGGTTTTAGGTGAATACACCAGGGTTCCAAGCCGTGGCTTGATAACCAATTACGAGGGTCCTTTCAAACTCTCTGTTGCTTTGCAAAAAAGGGCCCCCAAGTAACTTTGTGAGCGATGCTCAGCGTGTGCCTATGTTTGAGTTTGTACTGTGTACAATACTCTCTTTGGCTCCACAAATTTTTCCTTGTGTGGCTGAAATGCCTATCAAGAGGTGTAGCTGTGGTTCAAACATGACCAAGCCCCCTAGTGATTTTCTTTATCTTTATGTAGCTGCTAAAGCCAGTTTAACAAAGACTCCGCTTTGACCGTTAACTTGTAAAAGCACACATATGATATAAGAAAGAATAGATACCCCGCTTATAATGGAGGCTCCGATTTATTATATGGTATATACACTGTCATAAATATGTACAGGTGAAGAGCCTATGGCCTCAAGTATAGTAAGGCCGAAGGAGAGCTATGTTCCATGGCCGCTTTGTCTCCTCCTCCGATTGACGTGAGTCTTCATGCTCTCGAACATCAATGAGGTAGTAGGATCCGTAGTGCAGATTTTTGCTGACCACAAAGGGTCCTTCCCAAGGGGGGGATAACTTGTGCATATCAGTCTGATCTTGGATGAGCCGGAGCACCAAATCACCTTCTTGAAAGGTTCTAGTTTTAACCCAGCGGCTGTGATAACATCGAAGATCTTGTTGAGAAATCGCCGAACATGCTGCTGCAAGATCCCGCTCTTCATCCAACTGGTCCAGAGAATCCTGACGTGCCTTCTCATTATCAGCTTCAACATAAGCTGCCACACGGGGCGAATCATGATGGATGTCACTAGGAAGAACCGCCTCCGCTCCATAAACCATGAAGAAAGGCGTGTAACCCGTAGACCTATTGGGTGTGGTGTTGATGCTCCATAACACAGAAGGTAGAACCTCAACCCAACAACCCGGCGTCCGCTTTAAGGGAACCATAAGCCTTGGTTTGATACCCCGTAGAATTTCTTGATTTTCCCTTTCCGCTTGACCATTAGATTGGGGGTGAGCCACTGATGCTAGATCAAGCCGGATGTGCTCACATTGACAGAATTCTTCCATCTCTCCTTTTGATAAGTTAGTACCATTATCTGTTATAATTCTATGTGGAAAGCCAAACCGGAATATCACCTTTTTGATGAATTGAACCGTCGTGGCTGCATCACACCTGCTGACTGGCTCTGCCTCTACCCATTTAGTGAATTTATCAACTGCTACTAACAGATAGGTCTTCTTGTCCTTGGAGCGCTTGAAGGGTCCAACCATATCCAGCCCCCAAGTTGCAAATGGCCACGTAATTGGAATCATCCGCAACTCTTGAGCCGGAATGTGCGCACGGCGGGCAAATTTTTGACATCCATCACATCTTTTGACTAAATCCTCCGCATCAGCATGCGCCGTCAACCAGTAAAAACCGTGGCGAAAAGCTTTGGCAACCAACGACTTTGAACCGGCGTGGTGACCGCAATCCCCTTCATGAATTTCTCGCAAAATCTCCCAACCTTCTTGAGGAGAAACGCACCTCTGAATTGCTCCTGAAACACTATAACGATGTAACTCCCTGTTGAGTATGGTCATGGACTTGGACCACCAGATTATCTGTCAAGCCAACATTTCCTTAGCTGGTAACTCGCCCCGGTTCATGTAATCCAGATATGGGATCGTCCAATCCGGTATGACATGTAGAGCTGCCAGCAACTGAGCCTCCGGATCAGGAATAGCCAAATCTTCTTCGGTTGGTATTTTGACTGACGGATTGTGCAATACATCAAGAAAGACATTGGGCGGAACCGGTTTACGTTGGGAACCAAGACGACTTAAAGCGTCTACCGCTTCATTCTTCCGCTGGTCTATATGGTCCACCTGATAACCTTTAAAGTGACCAGCCACTGCGTCCACCTCTCGCCGATATGCAGCCATGAGTGGGTCCTTAGAATCCCAAGTGCCAGACACTTGCTTAGCCACTAGATTTGAATCGCCGAAGCACTTAACCCGGCTCAAATTCATCTCTTTAGCCATCCGAAGACCGTGGAGTAAAGCCTCATATTCAGCTGCATTGTTAGTACAAGGGAACATTAAAAGGAGGACATAACAAAACTTGTCACCTCGCGGGGAAGTTAATACGACTCCAGCCCCTGAACCCTCTAACTGTCTGGACCCATCAAAATGAATAGTCCAATATGTATTATCTGGTTTCTCCTCAGGTGCCTGTAACTCCGTCCAATCGTTGATGAAATCTACGAGTGCCTAGGACTTGATCGCCGTGCGGGGTATATATTTGAGCCCATGAGGTCCAAGCTCAATGGCCCACCTGGAAATCCGGCCAGTTGCCTCTCTATTTTGAATGATGTCGCCCAGAGGAGCTGACCTGACCACTATGATAGGATGGCCCTGAAAATAGTGTTTGAGCTTCCGGCTTGCCATAAACACCCCATACACCAGTTTTTGCCAATGTGGATACCTCTACTTTGACTCAATGAGCACCTCACTGATATAATAAACCGGCCGTTGAACCAGATACTCTTTGCCAGGCTCCTTGCGCTCTACCACAATGGTTACGCTGACAGCCCGGGCATTAGCAGCCACATATAATAATAATGGCTCTTTATCGATCGGTGCTGCCAGCACGGGCGGTTCCACTAGCTGCCTCTTCAGATCTTCAAGCGCCTTATCAGCTGCCTGACTCCAGACAAAGTTATATGTTTTCTTGAGCATCTGATATAAGGGGATGGCCTTCTCTCCAAGGCAGCTGATAAACCGGCTCAAGGCTGTAATCCGGCCGGCCAGACATTGCACATCATTAATACACGCCGGTTTAGCCAAGGACGTAATTGCTGCAATCTTTTCTGGATTAGCCTCAATGCCTCTGTTTGAAACAAGAAAGCCTAAGAGCTTGCCTGCCGGGACACCGAAATCACACTTCTCCGGATTGAGCATCATCTTGTAAACCCGGAGATTGTCAAAGGTTTCCCGTAGATCATCTATCAATGTCCCCTCCTTTCTGGATTTGACCACAATATCATCCACATACGCATGAACATTGTGCCCAATTTGCTTATGAAGGCAATTCTGAACACATCACTGGTAAGATGCCTGGGCACTCTTGAGTCCAAAGGGCATGGAAACATAGCAGAAGGCTCCGAAGGGAGTTATAAAGGATGTCTTCTCCTGGTCCTTAACTGCCATTTTGATCTGATGATAACCAGAGTAAGCATCCAAAAAACACAAACGGTCACAACCCGACGTAGCATCAATTATATGATCAATGTGAGGGAGAGCAAAGGGGTCTGCAGGCCAAGCCTTGTTTAAATCTGTGTAGTCCACACACATGCGCCAAGTGCCGTTTTTTCTTAAGAACCAGCACCGGATTGGCTAACCACTCTGGATGAAAAACTTCAGCAATAAACCCAGCAGCCAACAAACGGGCTAGCTCTTCACCTATAGCCTTGCGTCTTTCCTCGTTGAAACGGTGGAGGAACTGTCAAACTAGTATGAATTTAGGATCAATGTTGAGTGTGTGATCAGCGAGTTCTCTTGGTACACCTGGCATGTTAGAAGGTTTCCATGCAAAGATGTCCCGATTCCACGGATGAACTCGATGAGCGTGCTTTCGTATTTGGGATCCAGGTTAGCACTGATGCTGAACTGTTTGGATGAATCGCCAGGGACAAGTTCAACCATCTTAGTGTTCGTAGCTGATTTGAACTTCAATGCTGGATCATGTTCCGTAGTTGGCTTTTTTAAGGAGGTCATGTCTGCCGGATCAACTTGCTCCTTATAGAATTTTAACTCCTCCGTGGCACAAACCGACTCAGCATAAGCCGCATCGCCTTCTTCACACTCCAAAGCAATCTTTCTACTTCCATGTACTGTGATAGTCCCCTTATGACCTGGCATTTTAAGCTGTAGGTAAACATAACATGGCCTTGCCATAAACTTAGCATAAACCGGATGCCAAACAAGGCGTGTGTCGGTGTACTAGAGTAGGGGTACCCTAGTATCCCGAACTCGTGCACGGGCAGTTATAGCCCCGCGGCAAGGCTTGCCGGGTGACCGCCAAGATCCTCCATGGTTCCTTTGGAGCCATTCAAGAACAAAGTACTCAAACCAAGACCCCAGCAAGAGGAGCTTGCCGGGAAGAGACAAGACACCGGCAAGAGGAGCTTACCGAGAAGAGACAAGACCCCGGCAAGAGGAGCTTGCCGGGAAGAGACAAGGCCCCGGCAAGAGGAGCTTGCCGAGAAGGCCAACCACGGCACTGCGAGGAACTTGCCGCGATGCACCACGCGTCCCGGCAAGATCCGACGAGCGACAAGCTTTCGGACGCGACAAGACGACGATCCCGACAAGGTACTTGCCGGGGGACCGCCGCCACTCTGTACCCGCGCTCCAGCGCACCCACCGGCGTGTCGCCATGAGGCCTTCTCAGGGACTCGTGGCGGGAGCCTGTGTAGCCAGGGGTACGAGGTGGCAAGCGGAGATGAAGAGAAGGCCATCGTGGCAAACGGTGGCGCTCCTGACGGTCACTTTTTGCACTGTTTAGGCGACTCAGACGTGCATTCAATGACTTTGTCCCCTGCCGTCAGAGTTAGGTAGGGTACACTGTGGCTACAGTAGCGGTAGCTGCACCTACCGCATCCTTTTCCATTTTTACCCTCCTAGTCTACGTTGCCACCTGTCGGTGACCCCTTGAGAATATAAAAGGAGGCCCAGGCGCAACGTAGAGGGGGTTCGGCTCAAACCCAGCTGATCCGAAACACCAAGAACACCCTCACGCTCGGTCTGGTAGCGTCCATCGCTCCCGAGCAAGAACTCAATACAACCAGACAAGCAGCAGTAGGGTTTTACGCATCCGTGCGGCCCGAAGCTGGGTAAACCACCCGCGTGTCCTCGCCTCGATCCGCTCTTCGTGCGACCTCCGCCCTCACCGAATCGAAAGGGACCCGGCCCGCCGGTCCCATAGGTGTTCGAGGATCAGCCATCCCCGGCATCTTTGGCGCGCCAGGTAGGGGGCGTCAAGATCGTGTGAACCCGATCCGGCGTGCACGCGGGCTGAATCTTCATCGTCTTCATCGACATGCCACCGAAGAAGAAGGATTCGGAGGCAGCTGTTCCGTCTGCGTTGCTTTCACCGCCTCCGGAGCAAACGGGTGGTGGAGTGGACGCCGACGGAAGAACGGGCGTCGACGAGGGAGCTCTCAGTGCGGCCAAGTCCAAGGACAGGGCGGCACAGACCTCGGCGCCCATGCGTGCACCGTGCCCGTCTCAGGAGGCGCGGGACCAACGGCGTCATGGCGTTCATAGCGCCATACGCCCGCTGGGCCAAGATTAAGCCGGTGGTTCTTTGGTCGATCAGGACGACGCCAAATCAAGCCACCGGACAGACACCTTTCGCTCTAGTTTATGGAGCAGAGGCAGTTACCCCCACGGAACTCGTATACGGGTCACCTCGAGTGCTCGCTTATGACGAGCTCGAGCAAGAGCAGCTGCGGCAAGATGACGCGCTGCTCCTTGAGGAAGACCGTCTCCAGGCTACTGTGCGAGCCGCTCGCTACCAGCAAGCTCTGCGCCGCTACCATAGCCGAGAGTCAATGCCAGGAGTCTCGAGGAAGGCAACCTTGTTCTTCGGCGCGTTCAGTCCGCCAAGAATTCCAACAAGTTGGCGCCGAAGTGGGAAGGCCCTTGCCGGGTGAAGCGAGTCACAAGGCCTGGCGCTGTCCGCCTTGAGACCGAAGATGGCGTACCAGTGAGCCACTCCTGGAACATCGAGCATCTTCGTAAGTTTTGCCCGTAAGGCGCGGTTGTCGGACCCCGTCCGGCAACCACCTTTTTGTACAAGTCTTGCCGCTGTTGCATGTAATCCTTTGTACAGAGCTGGGCGCAGACCTCGTGCACCAGTAAGCACCAGATCCCGGTAAGTTTTTGGGTTATTTTCCTTGAACGACCGTGCTTTGTGTGGGAAACCTATGCGCGGAGGAACCGACTCGTAGCTAGCTGTGCCCTTACTTTGTTTCGAGTCCGCTCAACAACTTAAGTGAGCTGCAGCTAGTTGCGACAAGGTTGCTTGTCGGTGGCGACCCCGTGAGTAGGCTGCTGAAGTTCTGCACTCGGCGCTCGCGGCAAGGGTGCCTGCGCCGGCAAGTTTCCCTGAAAAGCGTAGGGCAGAACCATACAAAGCCAAGAGTCGAGTAAAGGAAATAACACCGCAATAACGAGCCGTAAGGCTCCATATCATTACTTTATTTCTATGTCTCTTTCTCAAAAGAAGGAAGGTTCCCTCGCCCACAAGGTTTACCGGGGGGAGGGGAGGAGAAGTTGATGGTGTGGACCGGGCCGTTCAAGAGAGCTTCTCCTTGCCGGGAAGCAGACGACAAAAAAGCTAAGTTGCTAAAGCTTAAGCAATCAGCTTTTTAAGATTTTTGCGTTATTTTCCTTGAACGACCGTGCTTTGTATGGGAAACCTGTGCGCGGAGGAACCGACTCGTAGCTAGCTGCGCCCTTACTTTGTTTCGAGTCCGCTCAACAACTTAAGTGAGCTGCAACTAGTTGCAACAAGGTTGCTTGTCGGTGGTGACCCCGCGAGCAAGCTGCTGAAGTTCCGCACTTGGCGCTCGCGGCAAGGGTGCCTGCGCCGGCAAGTTTCCCTGAAAGCATAGGGCAGAACCATACAAGGCCAAGAGTCGAGTAGAGGAAATAACACCGCAATTTCGACCGTGCTTTGTATGGAAAACCTGTGCGCGGAGGAACCGACTCGTAGCTAGCTGCGCCCTTACTTTGTTTCGAGTCTGCTCAACAACTTAAGTGAGCTGCAACTAGTTGCGACAAGGTTGCTTGTTGGTGGCGACCCCGCGAGCAAGCTGCTGAAGTTCCGCACTCGGCGCTCGCGGCAAGGGTGCCTGCGCCGGCAAGTTTCCCTGAAAGCGTAGGGCAGAACCATACAAGGCCAAGAGTCGAGTAGAGGAAGTAACACTGCAATTCTTACCTAAGATAGAGTTATATTACAAAAATAACTTGTCGCATTTCTAATAAAGTATTCCCATGACATGACTAACAGCGGCAAGGGAAGAAGAACGGACGGCCTAATCTATGCGACCGCCGTCAACCCTTTTGACCTCGTTCACCCTGTTCATGATGGGTGCGATGAGGTCCTTAAGGGCGTCAAGGTCAGCATCCGCCGGCAGCTTCCTGAGGACGTTGGTGAGGTTGAGGCCCGGATTGCGGAAGGCCACCTTCACCAGCACCTTCTCCAGAACTCCGGCACAAATCGAGCGTGACTCGTCGACCAGCTGCTTTGGGATCCGTTCCCGGAGTTGCTGGAGCGCCGTCGCCACGCCTTTGAAGAACAGAGTGAGCTTGGCGCTGGGTTGGAGGTTCTCGTCGGAAGAGTACCCGAAGCCTTCCACCCCCAAGTGCACCAGCTCCTCTTCGATGACTGCGGCAATGTCCACGAGGCCCTCCGCCCAGAGCGCCATAGTATCTCTAAAGAGATTCTGGCTTTCGGCGGCCCTCGCCAGCAGCGCCTCGTTGGCCTTGATGTCCTTCTTCAAGTCCGCCTCCCGTTTCACGGCGCTGTCCAACGTCTCCGTCAAGGTGGCCAGTTTCAGCTCCAGATCAGCGTTCGAATCCTTGGCGGCACGCAGCTCTTTGCCCTTCTCGGAGAGTTGGCCCTGCAGCTCGCCGTGGGCAAGGGCGTCTGAGCGCGGCAAGCTCTTCGCCACCCGCCCTCAGATCAGCCTCCAACTGTGCCACTTTCTCCTCCAGCTCTTTCTTGGCGGCCTCTGCAATTGCCGCATCATCCTTTTCCTCCTTGAGTGCCCCGCCAAGTGCTCGCTCGCGCTCGGCGAGCTCTTCCTCGTAGCTGTCGAGACTGGCCTTCCGCTGCACTAGTTCGCCTTCCCGCGCGGACTGCTTCTCGGCGGCCAGCCTTTGCTCCTCCTCAGCTTCGGCCTTCTCGAGAAGGAAGGCCGTGCGCGCCTCGTCGAGTCGCTCCCGCTCCTGTGCCAGGGACCGGAGAGCTTCTTGATTGTGGCCCCGGAGCTCCTCCGCACGCTTCTCCATGTCAACTCCCGCCTTCGCGACAAGCGCTTCCCGGGAAGCCAGCTTGGCTTGCCGGGCGCGGTAGAGGGACATCACCCTTTGCAGCAGCCGCTCTTCCTTGGGCTCGTCACTGCTGCTTCCCGGCGCGTCAATGATCGACAACCCAGCGGAGGCGAGCACCTCCCCATCCAAGGCTTCTCCTTCCACCGGCGCCCTGGAGCTTGATGCCCAAGGGAGCTTGATGAAGATGCCCTCGCCAGCCTTCAGATAGGCGCCGGGCTGAGGCTCCTTGGAGCCTGGCGCTGCGGCAGCGGCGGAGGGATCGGCGGTCGGCGCAGCGCCTGGCGCTCCTGCGGCCTCAGGGCCGTCAGTGCGATCGCCAGATCCCCCGCCAGCTTCCTCGGCGGCCTCTTCGCCAGCAGGCACATCAGCACCAGCTCCGTCTTCGGCGGCCGCGGCATCATCAGTGTTGCCGCGCGCGTCCTGCTCGCCGTCCACCTCGCTCTCCATCGGATCCGCGGAGGGTGGATCTGACGACCGGAGAAGAATGAGAAGTCAAACAAGCACTCAGGAAGAAGAATCAACAGAAGAATACAAGGAAAGTTTCTGGCAAGGAGGACTACCTGTGTTGGGATCCGCTGTCATGAGCTCCACCTCCGGGGGCTCGTTGGCGCTGTCCCTTGCCGGAGACTCCTCCCTTGCCGGAGGCTCCTCCCTTACCGGAGAACGCTCCCTTGCCGGGGAGTCCGCCCTTGGCGGTGTAGTCGACGCAGACGACGAGTCGGAGGTGATCACTACGCCCTCCTGATGAAGCTGTTCTGCTCCTGCACAAACAAACTGGTAATCAGATGTCAACAAAGGAAAAGAGCAACCACGCGCACCCAGAAGCAGAAAGTAAACCATATACTTACGCTGGGGGCTGCGCTGGGGGCTGCTCTGCGAAGTGATGGCCGGATCAGGCAAGGCGGTCTCGGGCGCGCCTCCTGCCGTCATAGTGGGCTCGTCCACGATGACCACCACCTGAGCCTTGGCCCTCTTCGCCGCCCTCTAGGCCAAAGTCCTGAAAAGGGAGAGTCCAGGGGGGGTCAGATCAGATGCAAGACAATAATAGCCAGTGAAGGACTACAAGACCAACGAGGGAATCTTACTCTTCCTCCTCCTCCTCGTCGGAGCTGAGCGCGGAGAGGTCGAAGTTCGGCCCACCTCCGGCGCAACGAGGTGGAGGGGTGGGAGCCCTTGGCCGCTTGGCGGGGACTGCGGCGCCAACCCGGGATGACCCCGCCCCAGTTGCCACTGCGGCGGGAGGCGCACCCGCGGCAACCGTACTTGCCGCGGCGGAGCGCGTCACACGGCGCTGTGGCTGTTGACCAGCTTGCCGCCCTGCTACGTCCCCGACCCTGCGGAGGCGCCTTCTTGGCTGCGCTGGGGGCTGCGCTCCGAGCCCTGCCCCCGGCAAGCTCCCCGGAGATGGCGGGCCGCTCGCACCCTCGGCAGGCTCACTCAACTCGGCGTCGGGCACGACAAGCTCTTCTTCGTCTTCGGGCCACTCCCGCTCGGCAAGACTCGTCGCCGATGCCGCGTCCGCCTCCTCCACCGTAAACCCAAATTCACCCGCGGCTGCGGCTGCCGCCGCCTCTTCCGCCCTGGTGGCGATGCGTTCCATCTCTTGATCGGTGGTGTCGCGGGTGAGGAGCTTCTTGTCGTCAGCATTGACCGCAACTTCCACCAGGCTGTCGAAGAACTGCTACACAACGTCTCCGGCAGGCTCTTGCCAAGTTGGAACGATCCTGTGTGAATCACACAACGGCATCATGGCGCAAATGCGGTCGCGCGAGGAGTTGTTGCACAGAGGAACGACGCCTACCGGCAACCTGAGCCACTCGGGATGCTGCGGGTCATGCTTGAACATCCCCTTGAGCATCCCGTCCAGCTCTATGACGGTGAAATTGAAGTTGAGGCCTGGGCGCAACCTCATGATATCTGCCGGGCCTCCAAATTCCCAGGCGGGTCTCCCCCTCACCTGCAGAGGAGCGATGCGCCGACGAAGGAAATCTGCGCCGACAGCCCCTACAGTCAGCCCGGCAAGCCTGAGACGCAAGATCCGGGTGGTGGCGATCTTCAGCTTGTCGTCGTCCGCGGACAGAGCGCTCCAGTCATTGCCACGCACTGCTGGGGCTTGGCGCAGGGCGGTGAACGGCTGCGGGTTCTCCTCTACAACCCAGCACCAATCTGCTCTCCACTCATCCCAGTTGCTGCGGAGCTCCCCCTCCAGATAAGTCTCCTTCTTGCCGGCTCGCGAGATCCAGGCGATCCCACCGGCAAGAGGTTCCCCTCTCTCGACGCGAGGCATAAAGAAGTGGCGAAAGAGGGCCACATTGGAGTGGACTCCGACAAAGTTTTCACATAGATGGGCGAAAACTGCCATGGCCAGAATGGCGTTGGGGGTGAAATCAAGGAGGTGGAATCCATAGGTGTTCATGATGTCGCAGAAGAAATCAGAGAACGGCGGGCAGAGCCCGCAGTAGAAGAACACGGTAAAGAAAGGATACCCGCCAACCGGAGCTTCTTGTGAGACGACGGTGGAGAGTACCTTCGTGCGCGGATGCGCCCGCGTCTCCGTCGATCAGAAGAGATAGTACCACTCCCTCAGCTCCTTCGTGGAGAGCTCGGAGGGGAAAGTGGCCCGCTCCTTCCGCAGCGCCTCAAGCCGCTGCGCTTCGGTCGACTTCACCGCTTTCGCGGCCGCAGCCTTCGTGACCTTCCCCTTCCCGGGCTTCGGAGGCATGGCAGAAGCGGTGGGGGAGATCGACGGCGCTGGTGGTGGCAGCAGCGACGGGGGCGAAGCGCTGCTCTCTTTCAACTCCGCAAGCGGAGGAGAGCGGCGGAGATTTCTGAGATTACAGCAGCAAAGGGCGAAGGTGGGGGGAATGCCCCTGTATCCCCTCCTTATAAGGAGGAGGGGGGCAGACGTTTCGGCCTTCCAAATAAACAACCACCCACGGTCTCTCCCACGACGCCACGATTGACGCGTGCCGTTACGGGGGGCACGGTGGATGCGGAGTCAGATTCGGCATAACCTAGGCCGCGCGTGCCCGTGCACTGTTTTGGGCCTGGTCCAACAGCGCTTGGCACCGTGTGTGGCCCAGGCCCGGGGGCTCCTATCGGTGTACTAGAGTAGGGGTACCCTAGTATCCCGAACTCGTGCACGGGCAGTTGCAGCGCCCCGCGGCAAGGCTTGCCGGGTGACCGCCAAGATCCTCCGTGGTTCCTTTGGAGCCATTCAAGAACAAAGTACTCAAACCAAGACCCCGGCAAGAGGAGCTTGCCGGGAAGAGACAAGACACCGGCAAGAGGAGCTTGCCGAGAAGAGACAAGACCCCGGCAAGAGGAGCTTGCCGGGAAGAGACAAGGCCCCGGCAAGAGGAGCTTGCCGGGAAGGCCAACCACGGCACTGCAAGGAACTTGCCACGATGCACCACGCGTCCCGGCAAGATCCAACGAGCGACAAGCTTTCGGACGCGACAAGACGACGACCCCGACAAGGTACTTGCCGGGGGACCGCCGCCACTCTGTACCCGCGCTCCAGCGCACCCACCCGTGTGTCGCCATGAGGCCTTCTCAGGGACGCGTGGCGGGAGCCTGTTTAGCCAGGGGAACAAGGTGGCAAGCGGAGATGAAGAGAAGGCCATCGTGGCAAACGGTGGCGCTCCTGACGGTCACTTGCACTGTTTAGGCGACTCAGACGTGCATTCAATGACTTTGTCCCCTGCCGTCAGAGTTAGGTAGGGTACACTGTGGCTACAGTAGCGGTAGCTGCACCTACCGCATCCTTTTCCATTTTTACCCTCCTAGTCTATGTTGCCACCTGTCGGTGACCCCTTGAGAATATAAAAGGAGGCCCAGGCGCAATGTAGAGTGGGTTCGGCTCAAACCCAGCTGATCCGAAACACCAAGAACACCCTCACGCTCGGTCTGGTAGCAAGAACTCAATACAACTAGACAAGCAGCAGTAGGGTTTTACGCATCCGTGTGGCCCGAAGCTGGGTAAACCGCCCGCGTGTCCTCGCCTCGATCCGCTCTTCGTGCGACCTCCGCCCTCACCGAATCGAAAGGGACCCGGCCCGCCGGTCCCATAGGTGTTCGAGGATCAGCCATCCCCGGCAGCGTGGTACGGACTTTTGATCTTCACCACCTCAAATGTCAATGTTTCTGACCTTGAATCGTAGTCATCTCCAAAAGCTACCTCCAAAGCTATCTTACCAACAGGATATGCAGACTTACCAGGCACCACACCATGAAATACCGTATTCGACGGTTTAAGATCCTTATCCGTCAACCCCATACGGCGGCATGTATCATAATACAAAATATTGATACTACTTCCCCCATCCATGAGCACTTTAGTGAACTTGTATCCCCCAACTTGAGGGGCTACCACCAAGGCCAAATGACCTGGATTATCAACCCGGGGCGGGTGATCCTCTCTACTCCACAAAATAGGTTGCTCCGACCAGCATAAATACTGAGGTACTGCCGGCTCAACAGAGTTGCCTGCCCTTTTGTGAAGCTTATGATCATGTTTGCACAAACTAGTAGTGAAGACATGATATTGCCCGCTGTTCAGCTGTTTGGGATTGCTCTGATAACCCGACTGCTGATGTTGCTGCTGACTCCCCTGATGGTTGTAACATCCCTGGTTGCCTTGGTTTCCTTGATTGACGTGTCCGGTTTGATTGCCTGGAAACCCTGAACCGGAACCACCACCTCCGTAACCCGGCCCGTGGAAACCTCCTCCTGAACCGCCGGGCGGGCCGCTGTCATATTGGAACATATTGGAATTCTTGAAATCCCGCATGATATAACAATCTTTCCAGAGATGTGATGCCGGTTTCTCCTTCGATCCATGCTTTGGACAGGGCTGATTTAACAAACGCTCCAAATAGTTGCCTGGACCTCCACCCCTCTGGGCTGCTTGCCTTTACGGCGCTGGCCATTCTCCTGCGCATTGGTATTTGCGACAAAGTCCAAACCACTGTCGGCCTTGCGCTTACCAGCATTTCCATGGCCTGACGGATTATGTTGTTGGCCTTTGGCATTGCCGTTCTTCTTACCCTTCTCCGGTTTGTCCTCCTCTGAATCCAGATCCTTGGTATTATCTGAATCGACATATTTAACCAAAGCGTCCATGAGTGTTGACATGTCGTTGCAGTGACGATTGAGCCTTCCCAACTTCTGTTTCAATGGTTTGAAACGGCAATTGCCCTCTAACGTTAACACTGCGGTGTCTGCATTGATACGATCTGATGAATGCAAAATCGCCGAGACCCGTTTGACCCAATGGGTCGTGGACTCCCCTTCCTCTTGGACACAAGCGGCCATATCTACAATTGGCATTGGTTGCTTACACGTATCCTTGAAGTTCTGGATAAACCGGTGCTTCAGTTCGACCCATGATCCAATAGAGTTGGTCGGCAAGCTCTTCAACCATGTGTGACCTCTTCCTTCCAACATCATGGTGAAATATTTAGCACACACCGCCTCATCCACATCTAACATCTCCATTGCCATCTCATAGCTCTCCACCCACGCCTCTGGCTGCAAATCGGTGGTGTAATTTGGTACCTTACGAGGTCCCTTGAAATCCTTTGGTAGTTGCACATTACGCAAAGTAGGAGTTAAACACGGTAGCCCTAAGGAACTAAACATCGCCCCTGGCTCCACGGAGGCGGTGGGGTGAACCAGAGTATGCTGTCGTGCTCCATGTCGAGCTGTCAACTCGGCCTCTCAACGTGCGCGGCCATGGTCCACAACATCTTGTGCATTAGCACCTCCCCCAGTAGGGTTGTTCCCTTGTGGCGAATTTCGGCGACGTGCACTACTGGACACAGCCGGTTCGTCCTCCACGTGTCTGCTATAACTCCGGCTTGGACGGGGAGTGGAATGAATCCTCTCACGGCTGTGTGAATATGCTTGCTGTTGATTTAGTGCTGTCTAATGGAGATCCCTGGCCCGACGCGCTTCCACTGCAACTGGTGACTCGCCGTCGGTTGGGAGGGCCGCCAGGCGTGAAGCGGCGGCCACAATGTTGTCCAACGGGTTGGAATAATGCCCGGGCGGTGTTGATGGTACAACGTTGTTCTGGCGAGGCAGGTCCGCTGTGCGCGGCTGAACCGGCGCTCCTGCTCCCGGTGCCCCCACCCGGTTTAGCGTGGGTTGGTTACCAGCTCCTGCACCTAGCGTGTTGAAAAGATTTTGCGGCTCATAAACCAACAAGAGACGTGATCGGTACCTTCTTCTCATGACTTCCTCTGAAGCATTCTGATCCAGTCTAATCCGATAAGCCTGTGCTTCCAACTCGGCCCGCTTCGTAGCCATCCTGGCGTTCTCTGCTGCCAGGTCCGCTTTAGCCTGGGCTATCTGATCTTTCACCTTTACAATCTCTTCATCGTGCTGATCCCTGGCTGCTGCGTCTACCTCTGTAGACATCAATGTTGCCAGAGCGTCGAACAAATCAGACAAGACTTGGGCCGGAGGTGGCACCGAGCTTCCTGCCCCTGCTGGTGTGGCCATCGTTGAACCGGAGAGCATTGCTGCGGTGCTAGATGAATGAGGCGCCGATTGGGTGCCGGCCATGAAGATGGCGGCCGGGTTTGGCAGACTGGGGGAATCCGGAATACTGTTACCCTCGGATCCTCCCTCAATACGGCCGTCCTGCAACTGGTAAAGCGATTCAGTTTCTCCAGAAGACTCGTCATCAGAGCAGACTACGGTTTCTCCATCGGACACCGGTCCGTCCTCGTACCACGATCCATGGATGACACCTACGAAAACATGCCTTGCCTCGGGCTGAACCGGCGAAGAACTTGCACGCCGAGCCGTTTCGATGATGTCGGTGCAGACGTCTGGCTCGGGGGCCGGTTCGCCGATCTTGCCGATGAAGACGTGAATCCCACCAAAGGGGACCCGGTACCTGTATTCGATTGAATCAGCCTCGGGACCCCATCCTGCGTTGTCGATGTAGAGCTTGCCGCGATGACTCTTTGTCATCCGGCCCACAACGTATCCCTTGAGTTTGTCAAAACCATCATGCGATAGCCCCACGGTGGGCGCCAACTATCGTGGGTTTGTCATGGAAGATGTCCTCGTGAAAGGACTTAGTCGTGGAGCCATCGCAACGGGTTAGCTTAAAGGGGTTAAACCGGACAAGGGGACACGGGAGTTTATACTAGTTCGGCCCCTTCGATGAAGGTAAAAGCCTACGTCTAGTTGTGATTGGTATTGCTAGGGTTTCGAAGGCCAGGGAGCGAATCCGCTTTGTCTGGGTCTCGAGTTGTTGTTGTCTGTCTCTAAACCGCGGTCGGGTCATCCCTTTATATACATAGGTTGACGTCCGCCGGGCTACAGAGTCCCGAAGCCGGATTATAAACGTATCCGGTTCGGCCTCTCTCTTTCTATCTTACTATACAAGTTACATGACTAGGCCGGTTTACATTTATAGACTGTAACCCGCCTTTGGGCCCTCCGTAAAGCGCCATCATCTTTACATCTTCATGGGCTTCTAATCTTCAAAGAGTCAACCCAGCTACATAAGGCCGGTTTACCTCCAGTAGTAATATCCCCAACATGGGCCGTGCATGCTTTCAATGACTTGAGACTACCAAACATGACATGCAGTGTTTAGTTCATTGCATGTAATCCTATTAGTACTCTAGTTAGGAGTAGCAAAAAAACATGAAGTTCTCTCGCCGATAGGAATAAAACACCATGTATTTATTTACAGAGGGAGTAGTACATTTTTGGTGACATGCATTACTAGATATTGCTAGTCAAATACTAAAATCCAGATGGACGTGGTAGTACTCCTAAATCCAGACGGTGGTGCTACTAGTACTAGTAGTAGTACTACCATTGTAGCAGTAGGAGTACTAGCACTATACTACCCGTTGGTCAAATTATTACGTGCTGCTCCTCACAGTGAAGTGACAAGACCCTACGCCGGAGATGACACCTAAGTATAGGCGTCGTGTTCGGCACACCATAGTCAGCCTCACCGTCTGCAGTCATTATCATCATGGCTGTAGAGCTATCCTGCTTACAACTAGCCCTGTTCGACATAATTTCCCGTGCGTAGATGCCCGTGCATTGCATGGAACACCAAGATTGGGGGTGGACGGCTCCGGCAGCGGCCATCGCGCCAGATTTTTCCATGGCCTTCTACTCCTAGATGTGGTAGGGAGGAGATGAGCCTGATTGTGAGAGACAAGGAGTTGTTTGTAAATAGGGAACAAGTGCGGGCATCTTTTTGCAAAAATGGAGAAGCTTGGTTTGTATCCGTTAGATCTAGATCCGACGGCTATTGGTGAAAGATGGGAGGCACAACATCATCACCAACTCAGGACCTGTTTGATTCGCAGGATTTTGAAAACGCAGGAATAGGACACGGCAATATTACAAGTTTCAAACTGATATTACAAATGTTAGGAGTAATGCTGCACCTACGAAGAGGGAATTACTAGGAAGTTTACGTAAGAACTTTCGTTACTTTAGGTGGATGCAGCATTATCGTACAAACTAAAATCCACCGCCCTGACAAGTCACTAATGGGCAAATAAGTTTTCGAGTCTCTGGCCACTTGATGTTTCAAAAACAAATTCAGCTTCTGCGGAGACTTTGTCATTTAGGCTTAGACGCTTGCGGTGATCAGCACACCATTCATTGTTGCGCTAGAGAACGCCAAACCTCATTACCTTGAGCACACTTGCCTCCAGAACAAAGAACCTGGCAAATTTATCTCAGATGTGCTGCCTCGGTAGTCGATCAAATCAATTTCTGTAAGATGGAGATCAAGGCATTCGATGAGATTGTTATAGTGCAGCACATTTTTCACTTTTGGGTCTTTTGTATCTGCAAAAGAATAGAACATCTTAGAGCAGCTGGCTGCATAAGATTGCCGTGTCATCAATAGGTACCAATATCATTCGCTCATACGATAGGGTTGGCTGGCTAGTGATATTTTTTCACTCTCTCTCTCTCTCTCTCTCTCTCTCTCTCTCTTTGCTCTCATTTAACTAGGAGCACGTGAAGAGCTTGGGCATTTTTTGCCTTCCACTATGTGGCCGATGCCATATTTCGCAAAAGTATGCCACATAACACACATCATTGTCAAATCAAAAGATTTTGGCACCGCTCTCGCGATGTGAGAGTGTTGGCACCACTGTGCACACAGACCCACATGTATAAAAAAATCAATCAAACCAACTACACCAGCCTCTCACTCTCCCAAACAAGTGTTTTTATTGCTTCAATCCTCTCTCTCTCCCACGCAGTGTTTTTTCATTGCGTGAGTTAATTTGGCACCGGAGCAAAGTAGTTGATCTAGATTGGGACACCAGGTGAGCAATGGAGGGGCATCGATGCCAAATGCATCACAAGTGAATTTGGCACATGTTTTGGCCTACATAGCCGACTTTTGTAATACTATCTCGTATTTAGTATAAAATTTTGCACATAGATTTACCTAAGAAAATGCCAATGCATGTCACTAAAAATTACACCATTTGAAATTATGTTCAAATACGAATCCAGCGATATAGTTCTTAGTGACATGCATTAACATTTTGTCAGTTAAATCGATGGTCAAATTTTGATACTACAAAATTGGAAGAGTAAACCAGGATGGAGGTAGTACTTGCTCTGAGGGTAACCATAGAGTTACTGGAGTAGTCCAAGTTACTTTCCACTATGATTAGCCTAGGCTACTATAGTAGTACAACATAAAAACGATGCAGGTGATCACGTGAGAAAAAAATGCTAAAAACATTTCTTTCGGTGCAGTGCGTAGATGCAGTTTTGAACACTACACTTGTCATCGTAATTTGGTTTCAACTTATTACCGTGCGGGGTGCTACCCCGAGTGGTTTCAACTTTGTTTACTTCACCGCGTGTCAGATGGGCCTCTAGTTTACATATTTTCACCCACTGCCACATGGGCCAGCACACGAAGATACAGAGCACGAGCTGACAAGGCAGCATGTGGATTGGTTGACCGATCAACTAAACAATATACAGAGCTATACGCTGACACAGTGAGCGTATAATCCGTCGGTATAGAGAGTTCGAGTGAGAGGGGAGGCCCGTGAGAGATAGCAGAGAGAGAGAGAAAGAGCTACTCCCTCCGTTCGATAATGTAGTTCCAACATTTTTTTAAGTCAAACTTTTGAAACTTTGACCAAGTTTATAAAGAAATTACTTATATCTACAATACCAAAGATAAATGATAGTATGAAGTAAGTACATGTTGTGATGAATCTAATGATCGTTCCAGATGTAAATGTTTTTATCCACATATACCTGGTCAAACGTTTCTGAGGTTTGACTTTTCAAAACATCCATATGCTTATGGACGTGAAAGAGTCCCTAACAAGAGAGAGAGAGAGAGAGAGAGAGAGAAGTGTGTGTGCATGCGTGAAAGAGACATGGACAACACACGATAAAAGTAGAGAGAAAGCATGTGTGTCTTATGCAAACATATCACACATGCATCTTCGACAACAGAGGCAAGGTGAGGAGATAGTGTTTGGTTGTTTGGAACCGAGAGAGCTAGACCCCTAGCACGTGGCCAAGAGGGGTCTGACAAACAAGGGAGAGAGGTCGAGAGAGATATACGGAGAAAATGCAGACATGGGGAGGAGAGAGTGTATGTTTGTCATAGAGAGATCTCCTGGAGATCGTGATGGGACTACATGGGTGGGAGATCGAGTGATAAGGTGTGTGCGCGATAGAAGATACCCCGAGAGATATCGAGATAGACGTATGGATGGAAGGAGACAATACGTGTGTTCCTGATGGCTAGTAAGAGATAATCATACTTAGGAGGGGGGGAGTGCTTGCGCCTATGATGGATTGAGGGATTATGGTACTTAGGGGGGTGCGTGTCACATGGAGAGAGAACAAGGGCGGAGAGTGTTGGATGGGTCTATATGTATAGCACGAGTGAGACATGTGTATGTGTGAACCAGGGAGATATAAGGCCAGTTTGGCTTGCGTCCTGAGCATCTTTTCCCTGGCGTGGTGTTGTGGCTGGATTTAATGCATGCTTGTTTGGTTGCTACCCTGTGAAAAAGAAAGCCCACCTGGCCTGGGTTCCCTTTCACTTTAATTAGCCTGGCTGAACTCCAGACACTGCAAGTAGCCTGGCCCAGGCAACCGATTTTGAATGCTTGGTCGTGCCTAGTCGTGTGGCCACGAGACTAACAGCAACATGGATGGATATTAGCATTAAATAATTGATGCATGGATTGATTGATGGGACGTTGATGCTTTGCCTGGCCCAGGCATGAACCAAACGCTTCATCACCACACAAGACTGGCCAGACAGAAATATTTTACATCTCAGTCCACACCAGGCAGTACCGGCCATCAAGGCATGAGGGTCAGGTCACGAACCAAACTGCCCAATAAAGTTTGAGATAGATTGAGGAGCCCCGATAAGGCTGAGTGGTGCGTCAGATAGTTAAGAGGGGGAAAGAGATATTCCATCCACTCGATAATGCAGTGCATGTAAATTTTTTAGAAGTCAAACTTTGGAAACTTTGATCAGGTTTACACAAATGTTATTTATATCTACAATACCAAAGATACATCATACAAAACTACATCTCATGGTGAATCTAATGGTATATGTTTGCTGTACTAGATGTAATTCTTTTTCTCCACATACATGGTCAAACTTTGTGGTGTTTGACTTTTCAATAAATCTATATGCTATGGACCAAGGAGAGATCCTCAGTCGAGACAGATCAAGTGCGTGTGAAGGAGAATGAGTAAGTGTGCAAAAAGAGTATGTGTGTGAAAGAGAAAGTGACAACAAACGGTAAATAAGAGAGAGTATGTGTTTTTTTGTTTCTTATGCGAACATATCACGCATGCATCTCCGAGATGGAAAAGCGAGGCGAGGAGATACACGAAGATAGCTAGTGTGTGATTGTTTGCAATGGAGAGAGACACCCCTGTAGCACATGTCCAATAGAGGTGTGGCCAACAAGGAACAAAGGTCAAGAGGGACACATGGATGGCATGGACGCATGGGGAGGGAGAGAGGGTGTGTTTGTGATAGAGAGATCCCGTCGAGATCATGAGGGGACTATATGCGTGGGAGATCGAGGGAGTGCGTGCGCGATAGAAAGATGCCCTGAGAGAAATCGAGATAGACCATGCACATGTTTGTGATGGAGACTAAGATTAGCTAGTCATATACATATAGGGGGACTGCGTGTGCCTACAATTGAGTGAGAGACCATCATACTTGGCTAGCTGGGCATGATATTGTGTGTGTGCGCGTGTGAGATGGAGAGAGAACGAGGGGGAGAGATAGAGTTTTAGATGGGCCTATCGAGTGCGAGTGAGATATGCATGTGTATGTGTGACCCAGGTGGATGGACAGTTTGAGAGAGGGGGGAAGAGCTCCGAGACGACATAGTGGTGCGTGAGAGAGTTACAGGCAAAGAGCCAAGGAATCTGTGTGTGTACGATGAGTGCACCCAAGATATCTAGCTTGGACTAGCTAGAGTAACATACATAGTGTGCGAGAGAGACCTATAGATGGTGTATATATGCATGCGAACTAGAAAGACCCCCCCCCCCCACACACACACAAAGAGAGAGAGATGGAGAGAAAGGGAGAGGGACGAACAAGGTTTTTGTGTCGGATGCGTGCGACATAATTGAAGATTGTCGGCGAGAGAGAGAGAGATGGAGAGAAAGGGAGAGGGACGAACAAGGTTTTTGTGTCGGATGCGTGCGACAGAATTGAAGATTGTCGGCGAGAGAGAGAGAGAGAGAGAGAGAGAACAGGAGTCCGGGAGAGGGGGAGGTTGCGTTTTATGCATCAAAGACTGATATAAACCATGTTTCGATATAAACTTGCATTCAAATATTTAAATTGGAGAACATGTTGTGTGCAATCCACACATGAACGGATATATGCGTATATCAAACAAGTTCATTAATTTGACTTTCAACATGTTCATTGAGTACTATAATACTGTACAACATGCTACTTGATTGAGGTGTTCAATTTTGGATTTAGTTCACTATTTTGACCTACTGAACAATCTATTTCATTGAATCGAGATATCTCATTTTGGGTTTGATTTGCGTTTTTGAGTGGGTCAACTATTTTGTCATATATTAAATCGCTAGCAACGAGCATGTAAAAACACATTACTCCCGAGCATCATCTCCCCATCTAAAAAAGAAGTGGCAAGCTAATATTTCAAAATTTCATCCGAATCGACTTGGTAAGGTAGACGTGGATGCTCGTTCTCCCAAAATTTGAACGAACCGTTAAACATCCTCTCTGCTCGGTGGAATTCGCCCAAGCAAATAAATGGGAGACACAAAATTACCGTCTTATGTGGGACACACATCAATTGGCCCGTTGTACATCAAGGGTAGGTTCGTAACTTCATCCAAGCGCGCCTTCTCCTCGGCCGAAATGACATGTGTCGAATAATTCATAAACCATGGTCGGCAAAACACGCTCTCCTCACCTGAAATAGCTCGCGCCCACTATTTCAAAACACGCTCTCCTCGCCCGAAATCGCTCACGCCCACTATAGTTCAAAACACACCATTCTCGCCCGAAATCGCTCCCGCCCAGACAAGCAAAGTTACTCTACTATCCCCGACCCTCAGTACACAGACCCAAGCCGAAAAGCCTATAGGCAAGGGTAGAACTATAACTCCCCCTCACATTTCAAACAAATGCGTCCGTAAGACATGGTTCCACTCCCCTCCCAATTTCCCCTGCCCGCCCCATTCATACCTCGTGGGCGCCAAATCACCTTCTCCCTGAGAAGCTCCCTTCTCCCGAGCCGCGAAACCTCAGCCCCACCTCCATGGCGCCCCCCACCGCACCTATTTCACAGTCGCCCTCCTCCCTAATGTCGGAGATGCTGTCCATTTGACGTCATGCACTGGGCCGTGTGCCTCTTACTCCGTGCTGCTGGTGCTGCCTCGACGACGACCGCGTGAACCGTACCGGAACCGATTCACCCCCGCCGTTGTTCATGGCGCCAGAGCGGCTCCAACTTCAGATCCATCCAGAGTCCTGGCGTTGCTTTGGGGTAGCTGTCGACCGTCGCGACATCGCTCTTTCCCTGACGCCGGTCGCCACCGCAACCGCGCCGGCCTCACCGACTCGGTAGATGGACCTGCCTACTTCACCATGCCGCCAGATAGGTTGCACCCTCATCTGAAATCACTTTATTTAGGCCTCAGTTGTCTGAATTTTTATTCTGGGCCAATCGATTTGCAATGGGAAGCAGCACCCCTAGGCGGCGTAGCTCCTAGGCTGTCGGTTGGATGGTGTCTAACGTAAGGGTGCGGGGCCGCAAGTTCGCTGCGGAAGCAGCGCTTAGATGGCTATCTTTTAGAGTTGCGTGGGTTGAAGGTACTGCCGCCGCTGGATCTGGATGACGGGGAGTCTTTGTGGATTGGCCCGGGGGCGGCGCAACCACGGCAGTGCGGTGGGGCGGGGAGCAGTGTTTTGGCCGGGGCCACGGACGGCGGAGGCAGGCTGCTCTACCGTTGGTCGCTGGCTCTTCAGGGAAGATTCCGAACAGTGTCAGCCGGGAGGCACAAGACGGCCAGCCATCCGGTAGATCGGACAGTACCAAAATAAAATAAAATCGTGTGACCCCAATTTAGTCTTCAGTGAACAAACGTCTGACCACTCTCGTACCTTGCTATTGATCTCTTAGTGTATTTCTTCAAATCAAAGAGATATGTCGTTCTTAACATTATGCGTTATCTGCATCTTCAGACACACCGTCTTCCGACTCACCGCAGCTGCTCCAACAAGGGAAGCATACACCAGAAGGGAGCTATAGTCCCGACTCAACAGTTCCCTACATCGAATGCACGTGCCAGACATGCACAGCCACAACAACTGCAGGGCCATCGACAAGTCATCACATGATGCTCACTCCTATGGATGGCAGCCAGATAGGTTGTACCCTCATCTTACTTGTGTGCAACATTTATGGTTTTGTTATTCATCTAAGCATGGAAAATAGATCATCACATTTCACTGTATATTCATGCTGATCTCTTACGGGTCTTGTTCGGGAGTTAACGTTGTTCCATCGTGCAGCTAAGATACTTGTTCTTTAGGTAACACTGTTCCATAGTTATCATCCATCAGCCAATGCTATCCCACAGGCTGGTGATTATAGTATTATACCACTTCTAGTATTTCCTATGTTGTTCTTTAATACTTTTGTGTGCCATCTAGTTAATCTCGAGTACAAACGATACATATTCTGTAGCTTTCATCTGTGTTCTCCCTTTAGTTTATGAGACCTGTTGCTACTATTTAACCCCAGTCCTACTATTTATTTCATCTCCTACATGCACTCATTACATAAATCTAACTACTAGTTGTCTTCCATGCATGTCAGATATAATTGCAGACACTGCTATATCCACAAGAACCTCACGAAGCAATGTAAAGGCCAATAAACTTGATGTCAATGATACCAAATATGATGGAACATGTAAAGGCAGTTCTTCAGAAGACTTGCGGAAAGATGATGAATCCTCTTCACCCCACAAGGTCCTTGCTCTAACTTGGCCTATGATATGGGTACAGCATGCATATAATGTCCTGGATGTATCTACTCTGTTGCAATGCCATGTGCTTAGCATGCTGATCATGCATGTAAATATGTCATGCCTTCCTGTTTTTGAGTACCTATTCCATTCATGATAACATGTTTTCAAATTCAAGTACTGTCATTCTACTCTATCGCAATGCCATCTGCTTAATTTGGATATCATGCTTTTGAATATCTTATGCATTGTTATTCATCAGTATGTACTTCATTTGTCTACCATACCATGTTTTTTTTACATTGAAGCATTGTTCTAGTGCTCTGTTGCAATGCCATCTTATTTTCCCAATCATACACGTGTATGTTGCCTTAGTTATTTCTGTATGTATTCTGCTAGCATACAGTTTTACATTCAACTAGTGTTTTTTTGCTGTGTTGTCATGTCGTATCCCTAGCTCTTACACCATACTCCCTCCGTCCGGATTACATGTTGCCGAAATGGCTAAAAAGGATGTATCTAGAACTGAAATACGCCTATACCCATCCATTTTTTCCGGATGGAGGGAATATGTCAATATGTCATGCCTTTCTATTCTTCAGTACCTATTCCATCTCTCAGCTGCCGCATGTTTTATAATTAAAGCACCAATCTTCTATACAGGGCATGCAAGGGGAAGACGACTATGTTAGAATCTGAAGGGTTACAAACAAGGCCTTTGCAAAAGATCCAAACGCCAGGAGATAATAAACCAACTCCAATTTCTATAGATACTGCTCATGCACAGAGAAAGCCAACTCCTGATAATAAGCAGATTCTAGTGGCCAAAGAACTAGTCCGCTCTAGTCTAGCAAAAATATGTCAACTCAATTCTAACAAGTGTGTGTGTATCCTTGCATCATGAAATTTTATAGCATGCTGATCATATTTTCTACATGTTTCTTACCCATCTCTCTTTTAGAAAATAAGCTTATCAGATAGAACATTTTTTGCAATGGTATCGTTTATGAGGAAAGATTCTTGCAGGAATTCTCTGTGCTCCAATGTAGATGTAAGTACCTGTTGTATATCACTATATTTTTACATCAGCATGTATTTTGTTAATCGGCGTGAATCCAACCTTTATCTGATCTAAATTTAGTTGTAGAAAAATGTATGATTAAAGGCCACAATGTTGATTTTTGCAAGGAAAACTGCCTGGTAGTTTTGCATCCTGAGCTGCATGAGTGTACTATCTCATATCAGTGGGTTTGAATACTTTGGTTCTGCAGTGGGTTTTTCAGTGTTTTTTTACTGTGTTGTCCTGTCGTATCCCTAGCTCTTACATCATACTCCCCCGTCCGGATTAAATGACACAAAAATGGATAAAACTGGATGTATCTAGAACTGAAATACGCCTAGACCCATCCATTTATTTCCGGATGGAGTGAATACATGTCAATATTTCATGCCTTTCTATTCTTCAGTACCTATTCCATCTCTGCTGTAGCATGTTTTATAACTGAATCACCATTCTTCTATATAAGGCATGCAAAGGGAAGACGGCTATGTTAGAATTTGAAGGGTTACAAACCAGGTCTTTGCAAAAGATCCAAACGCCAGGAGATAATAAACCAACTCCACTTTTCACAGATACTGCTCCAGCACAAAGAAACCCAACTCCCACCGATAATAAGCAGATTCCAGTGGCCAAAGAACTAGTCCGCTCCAATCCAGCAAAAGAATGTCAACTCCATTCTAAGAAGCATGTGCGTATCCTCACATCATGAAATGATCATATTTTCTACATGTTTCTTACCCGTCTCTCTTTTAGAAAATAAGGTTAAACGATACAAGACTTCCTCCATTGGGTTCGTATTCGAGGAAAATATCTTGCGGGAATTCTCTGTGCTCTAGTGCTGATGTAAGTACCTGTTGCATATCACTATATTTTTACATCAACATGTATTTTGTTATTCGGCGTGAATCTAACCTTTATCTTATCTAAAATTAGTTGTAGCAAAATGTTCAAGGCGCCAATGTTGAATTTTGTAAGTAAAACTGCCTGGTAGTTTTGCGTACTGAGCTGCATGAATGTGCTATGTCATATCACGCACATTACTGAATTGTAGTGCTTCTCTGGTTGCCCATTCATTCATTGTGTCAATGTTGCTTTCGTATTACCTTACCTGGCTGATGATAGCTGTGCCATATTGTGTTAATTTGGTGTAGGCTAGTTGCCCAAACGTTCATTGTGTCAATGTTGCTTTCCTATTATCTGACTTGGCCAATGATAGCAATGCTAGTTTGTTAATTTTGTGCAGGCTGCTGAAGATAAGAAGACAAACTCTGAAAACAGCAAGGCAACCCCATTGTTTCTTTCCAGTAAATCTAGGCCAGGTAATATGGCAATAACTCATGATTAATCTATTTGGTTCCCGTCCTAATTTATGTTATGATGCAGTGGTCAAGACACTCTCCACTATCAATAATACAAGCCTGCCAAAATCGCCATCTCAATCTGTTCAGTATCCTCTGTCTCGAATGCAACAGAATAAATGTATGTTTGTGAACCAATTAATGGCTGAAGCAATGATGGAAATGGTGGATGAATCAGAGGTGCAGAGTTGTGCGACACAACAACTAATCAATGTTTTCAGAGACAGTGTGGCAAAGCAGCAAGAACTTGCCCACATGCTTATGGGTGTCATCTGTGCTGAGGTTGCAGATTGTGACGTTGTGATGGTTAGGTTCTGCTCATTTATTTGCACTGGCATCAATCTTTGATTGCCTAGTGGATGTAATTTCCTGGAATATATTCTGGATGTGCAATGTAATTCCCTGTATGTCGTACCTTTGCTCATCGTAATGGGCTCAAATTATCTAATTTGGCCTAAAGACATGAACGAACTTTAGTGGGCCCATAAAGTAATGGGCCATTACTAGGCCGAAAGTTAATGGTCGGCCCTCTTACCTCCCAGGTCGTTAACAGGCCGACATTGAAGCGGGCAACAGGTGGCCCCAATTTATTTCACGGGCCGTTAACAGGCCGTTACTAAGTTTGGGCTACATATGGCCCAACTATACTGTAGGCCGTTAGCAGGCCGAAAGAGACAGCGGGCTTGTATTGGACCATGAAGAGCATGGGCCGCTAACGGGCCGAATGTTAGGTCGTATTGTAAATGGCCCAACTGTGTTGTGGGCCTTTAGCAGGCCAAAAGAGAAACCGGGCTGGTATTGGACCATGAAGGGCATGGGCCGTTAAGAGGCCAAAACTAAGGTCCGACTACAAATGGCCCAACTCATTTATGGTCCGTTAACAGGCCGAAAGGCACACAGGGCCGGGAATTGGCCCAACACTTAAATGGGTCGCTAAAAGGCCAAAACTCAGGTCTGACCACAATTGCCCCAACTGATTTATGGGCCGTCAACAGGCTGAAAGTGACACCGGGCCAGAAATTGTCCCAACACTTAAATGGGCCGCTAAAAGGCCGAAACTCAGGTCTGACTGCAAATGGCCCATCAGATTTTTGGGTCGTCAACAGGCTGAAAGACACACCGGGCCGGAAATCAGCCCAACATTTAAATGGGTCGCTAAAAGGCCGAAAGATGTACATCCTGAAAATTGGCCCATCCATTAAATGGGCCGTTAACAGGCCAAAATCTCATCGGGCCGATATTGAGCCCAAATATATAGCGGGCTATTAACGGGCTCGAACTGACGATGGGCTGCAATGGTGTCAAATCTTTAATGGGCCGAATTGGCACATCTCGTATGGGCCGTGGGCTTAAATGGACCTGACACAAGTAGGCCTTATATGGGCCGGCCTGCTAATTTTTACTGGGCCGGCCTTTTTCACCGGAATGGGCCACTGTTGGGCCGTGCCACGTGTCGACCTATCATAGGCGCCTCCTGTCCAATGAGTGGATGACATCTGTCCCAACGATGAGCCGACATGTGTTTCCTCTAGCCAATGATAATTTTACACGTGGAAAATCCCCATTGGTCGGGGCTGTTAACGGGTTATCGGATCCAAAACCCGACCCGATAGCTTAACAGTGTTCTGTTATGGTGGATGCCACGTGTCAGTCATCCTTGATGAAAGCACTTCTGTGACGCGCGATTTATCATCATGGAAGTGGACACTTCCGTGATGATAATTTTGGTAATGTCATGGAACACTTCTACGACAGCACATGTATGACTATCTTGATTCTATCATAAATTTGTCATGGATGTACATGCATGACAAAAAACGCGACCTATTGTGACAAACAAGTATCATCACGGAAGTGTATTTTTTGTAGTGTGGTCTAATGGGTCCTCGGGCGTCCAGCCTATTATCCATGGGCTGGACTGATAGGCTGTGAAGACATGAAGGCCGAAGACTGCACCGTGTCTAGATTGGACTCTACTTGGCGTGGAAGGCAAGCTTGGCAACCGAAGATTCCTTTTTATGTAACCGACTCCATGTAAATCCTAGATCCCCTCGGTATCTATATAAACTGAAGGGGATAGTCCGGAAATGACAGATACATATACTCATGACCATACCCACATAGGCTAGACTTGTAGGGTTTAGCCATTACGATCTCGGGTAGATCAACTCTTGTAATACTCATCTTCATCAAGATCAATCAAGCAGGAAGTAGGGTATTACCTCCAAAGAGAGGGCCCGAACCTGGGCAAACATCATGTCCCCCGTCTCCTGTTACCATTGATCCTATACGCACAGTTCCGGACCCCCTACCCGAGATCCGCCGGTTTTGACATTGACATTGGTGCTTTCATTGAGAGTTCCACTGTGCCGTCGACAAAAGGTTCGATGGCCCCTTCAATCGTCAATAATGATGCTGTCCAACGAGGAACCTTCCTCCCCGGATAGATCTTCTTGTTTGGCGGCTTCGTACTACGGGCCAACTCGCTTGGCCATCTTGAGCAGATCGACACCGACGCCCCTGGCCATCAGGTCGGATTCGGAAGCTTGAACTACGTCGCAGATATCTGTGGAGACTTGATCTTCGAGGGATGTGATCCCGTGGCGATCGCTCCCCCTCATCCCGATGAACATGACTTAAATCTGTCAACGGATCACACCCAGGAGATGGTTCCTATGGCTGCAACGACCTTAGAGCCGAAGTAGATCGAGCCATAAGAGGCCGCGGAGTCCGCGGCATTGGAGCCGCACATGGATTCAACGCCCTACAATATTCTCTTTAACAGAACTTTGGACTCGTCTCCGGCTAAAAGTTCTGGACTGCATACGCCCGCGGACGCCGAGCTAGATCGGTTACCGATCTTCGGGTTCAGCGCCGCTAACGTTTTCCAGCACTCGCCTTTCGGTGACGTGCTAAAATATTTAAAGAATTTGTCCTTGGAGAAGCACTCATAGCCGAACTATGTCCGGTTCGATCTAGAGATGGATGATGAGGAATTTTGCTTCCCACCCACCACCCACTTCATGTAAATCCTAGATCCCCTCATTGTCTATATAAACCGAAGGGGATAGTCCGGAAAGGACAGATACATATTCTCATTACCATACCCACATAGGCTAGACTTCTAGGATTTAGCCATTATGATCTTGTGGTAGATCAACTCTTCTAATACTCATATTCATCAAGATCAATCAAGCAGGAAGTAGGGTATTACCTCCATGGAGAGGGCCCGAACCTGGGTAAACATCGTGTCCACCATCTCCTGTTACCATCGATCCTAGACACACAGTTCGGGACCCCCTACCTTAGATCCGCCGGTTTTGACACCGACACCTGCGCTCTATCATCACGCCACAATGATCGCCGAGTGCACTGATACGAGTGTATTCCTCCCTGAGCTAGATGAGGAGGGTGCCGAGGTGCCACCCAACTGGTTCGGGTTGAACCCGGGAGACGGCGAGGACTCGATGGAGGAGATCGCCTCCAGCGATGAGGGTGAGGAAGAGGAGGGCGACGACGGCGAGGACGATGCGCCGGATGATGGGGCCGATAGCCGGCCTCAGCCCGACCAAGTCTGGACCAACGAGCTGCATGCCGGCGAGCTGACTGCTGCTGGTGCTGACCAAGCCAAGACCAGCCAGACAGTCGTTCCACCACCCGGAGCCTGGACCTCCACCGAACCCTCTGATTCGGCTGCTGCTCCTCTAGCCTAGACGACCAAGTTATCTCTTTTTCCTGTTTTGTAATCTCTCGAACAAACTTGTTTAATTTGCGTAGTTCCACCTGGTGGGAGTGTATTCAAACTCTGTTGAATGCTGGCCGAGGGCCTTTTGCTATGTAAATTAACTTTACCATGTTCCGACTTGTCTTGATTTTCTACTCTTTTGGCTTTTTTCCTTTGCCACCTTCCCTTGGCTACTTCCCTGCCAGCCAAACGGCCGCTCTACGGTCCGTGGCTGGGTCAGGTACTTAGCCGTTTGGGAAGGCAAGAAATTTGACCGTCTAGAATGTAGCAAGTTAAGTAAGAAGCCGACCGGCCGACTGCCCAGCAGCCGGTCGCTGAGCCGAGGAGCCGGCTTGGCCTATGTGAGTGCTTTGGTCCTTAGCCATTTTTCATGTGAGCACTATTTCCCGCCTTTAACTCTTGCCAGCCGAACAGTCGCTCTCTGAGCTGCGGCCTATGGAAAGAGAGGGCTTAGGTGCCGGCACATTACTTGTCACTGCAGGTAGCTCCAAATAGTTGACTGTTCGGACGCCAAAGCTTTGGTAGCTTTTAAGCATAGCGTCCGCGACGAATGGCTTGCCAGACACCTCGGCCAAGAAAAGCCGAGAACAATGGCAGCATTAACAAGCCTCATGACCCGCTTTTGCACGGGTGAGGATAGCTGGCTAGCCAGATGCAGCACCAGCGACCCAAGCACATCCGAAGTTAGCGATGAAAACGGGAAATCATGACGCAGCAAAACTAATAATCGTCGGAATAAAGAAGACAGCCCGAAGAGTACGGCGGTAAACGCCGGATTCAGAAGCTCTCGGCGAGGTCAGCAAAATCCGCCCTCTAAAGGCGCCAGAGATGAACTGTCCAGCCTGAACAAAATTCTGGACCAAGTATGTCAGATCCATAGCACCCCTGGTAAACCCGCTAATCATACCCACAGAGAATGTTGGGTCTTCAAGCAGTCCGGCAAGCTCAATGCCGTACACAAGGGGGAGGATACACCAAGCGAAGATGAGGATGATCCTCTCAAGCAAGACACTGGGGAACAAAAGAAGTTTCCATCAGAAGTCAAAACAGTCAATGTGTTACACGTGATCAAGGGAAGCAAAGCGGCCCTCCGAGATAAATATGCCCAAGGGCCTATCACCGCGAACCCTGCCACTGCTCGTCTCAACCGGTCACTTTCGACCATCGTGATTACTCAGCAAGTATTCGGCGGGCAGGATGGGCTCCCCTCGTATTAGACCCAATAATTGACGGATACCACTTTACACGAGTCTTGATGGACGGTGGCAGCAGTTTAAACCTGATATACCCGGATACAATCCGCGAAATAGGGATAGACCCAACGAAAATTTGCCATAGCAACACTACCTTTAAAGGAGTAACGCCAGACCCGGGGGCTCATTGCACAGGCTCCCTGCTACTAAAGGTTATATTCGGCTTCCCCGATAACTCCCGTAGCGAACATTTAACCTTCCACATTGCTCCATTCCAATGCGGTTATCAAGCACTACTTGGACGCGAAGCTTTTGCTCGCTTTAATGCAATACCGCATTACGCTTCCCTCACGCTCAAGATGCCCGGTCCACATGGCATCATTACAGTGAACAGAAATATTAAGCGATCTTTGCGCGCCGAAGAGAATGCTTCTGCCTTGGCAGCCGCACAATAAAAACGGCCTCACCAACTAAAGCATTTGATAGGTCGTCAAGACCACGGACGCGGTTAGACGAGTCCGGTGCTGCTATATGTAATTTGTACTGGATTGATGACCACACCCCTATTACAAATACAAGGGGCTCAACGCGCGCAGACAAGTGGCAATTTCTACTCATTTTTAGTTATACATGGTTTCGTTACAAACTATCCTTTTGCACGACAACTTTTTCACCTAAGTTCCTCTATTTTACAGATGATCATCGTGCTACACCCGTCCAGGATACGACACAGTGGATATACAGGCGCAGACGTGCAGCAAGGACCCGCTCCAAGGATTCTTTTTAGATTAAGACCCTGCATAAACCTTTTTTACTGTCTCCTGTTGATGCACATCCCTCGAATTCTCAGTACAATTGAGAAGGATGCTGATGTCTTGGCATGTGGCCACGTCAGAATAATGCATGTACCTGGACACAAGGGGCTTCTTACAAAGGGCACTATTTCGGCCCGGTTTATACCATAAAGACCGAATACCTTAGGGAGTGTTCGGCGTCGCGAGTTTGGCCTTATATGCATCAGCTCCGAATCATTGTCTTTGGTCAAATGTTGGGTTTGCCCGGCTCTTGTGTTTTGGTGCCTTACATTCCGCTTTATCGGCTAAGGCAGCACCAGGAGAACTACTGCGATTGTGCCCTGGTTCATCCGGACGAGCACCTCAGTAGAGAAAGCCGAAAACTGACTGTCATGATATAGCGTGAGACTGGTCAACCACTCGATGACCTATCAGAATGTTAGAATTCCTCCGCCTTAACGAAGGGCCGTTTTCCGGCCAGGCATGTACGCACCCCGAGATCGGGAGAGTGGGGAGCCACCAGGGGCTATCTAGTAGCCCCACTGTCAAACTCCTATGGCTAAGTGAAAGTGTTAAAGCATTATAGTCCGGTTACCTCGTTCGCTGCGCTATCACCTCCTTAATAGGACCAAGACGTTGGGTCAAGTGTGAACACGCGTTTTTTGTGAGCACCTCCGCATTATATGCGTGGGGGTTGAAGCCGACGACTGCAATCTTTCAGGTTATATACATATATACACAAACGGCCGCACAGGAGGCATCACATTACTTTCCGGCAAAAGTATAAATACAGCCTTACTATATTTCATAAAAACATTGTGTTTACAATGGGAATACATGTCATTCAAACATAATATTATTCGAGCACTGGGACTCTATCAAATGAGCACCCTCAAGAACCTCTTCAAAATAGTGCTCGGCAGCTACTCGGCCTATGGCCGAACCTTGCGCCGCAATAGTGGTAGCATCCATCTCCGCCCAGCATGCCTTGACACGGGCAAAGACCATCCGCGAGCCTTCTATGCACGCCGACCTCTTAATCGCGTTGATGCGCGGCACCACACCAAGGAACTACTGCACTAAGCTGAAATAGCGGTTCGGTTTCGGCTTCTCCGGCCACAAATGATCTACAACAGACCTCATGGCGAGTCCGGACAGCCTATTAATTTCGGCCCATTCGGCTAGCTGATCAGTCAAGGGAAGCGGACGCTCTGGAACGTTGAATTGCGACCAGAATAGCTTGTCCACTTCACGATCTGATTGATCTTGGAAGTATCCGACCGCATCGACAGCGCTCGCTGCCAAGTCCATATATGCGTCTGCCGAACTCCACAGCCGATCCAGTGGGGCATACCGCGGATCTCCGAACCTCCTCCGCAGTAGAAAGGGCTTCCCAACCGCAATATCCCCGGATTCGCGCAGCTCCTCCTTCTTCGCCCTCATAGCAGAGCGACTCTCTTTGGTCGCCATAGTGGCCTTCTCAAGGTCCGCTGCCTTCACTCGGTTCTCTTCTTCAAGGAACTGGCAACGGTCGGCAGTGTCTTTTAATTCTACGACCATCTTGGCCATCTTTTCTTTGCTTTCGCAATGGGCGGCCTTCTCGGCTCTTAACTCTTCGGCCACCTTCAAAGCAGCCGCATTACTAACCCTCGCTTGTTCCTTGGCTCGGGCGAGTTTCGCCCGAAGGGTCTCCACGGTGGCAGCTCCGTCTGCAGTCAGAACATATTAAAGATACTGGCATCATGCTGCTCTTATTGTGTGACATTCACCAGAAAACATTACTTACCCTGTGATTCGTCAAGCCGCTTGTTAACAAGCTCGATATCGGCGTCTGCCGCATCCTGTTGCCGTTTTAATTCGACAAACTCACTAGTCCGGCTAGCCACCGGAGCATCCACCACCTGCACATAAAGGCAGTCTGGTTATTGCCTGGGACTATGATCCTGTGTTCGCCGCCGTTCTCGATGACAACCAGAGTCTCAGGGGCTACTATCTACATAGGGCACACCTAACATGTGCGGTACAATCACATATTATTTCAAGTACCTCAAAGCCTGTTAGTAGACTCATAAAGGCTTCGTGTAATCCGCTTTCGGCGGACGAAATTCTTTCCATCTCCGTACCCATCAGTGTACGGTGTTCTTCTGAGATGGCCGCTCGCCCCAACAGCTCCCTCAAAACGTCCGACCGCAAACCAGACGATGCCGGACTCTTTTGTTTGCTCTCTTCGAGAGCCGGACGCTGGGGACTTCGAGGGTCTATGGGATTATCTTCTGGCCTCACCGGATCCGGAGAGGCCCTCCATGACGACACTTCGGGGTCGCCCGCTTCATGAGTAGAGGAGTCCGGGGGAGGCGTTTCGCTCTCCATCATCTCCGGAAGAAGATCCCCCGAAGACGAGCTCAGCTGAGAAGGGCTAAGACCCGAACTGCAAGATATATACGGCGGTTATTTTCTCAGAAGAAAGTTAGTATACCTTCACTATTAAAGTATTTTTTGGATCACTTACAACTCGTTGGAGGGCTGATCCCCCCGCGGACTTTGTGCGGCAAGAGCACCCCCCAAGGCAAGACCCTCTATTGGAGACTTCTTCTCCCGTTTGGAGGCCTCGGCTTCCGGATCCTAGGAAGCAGTCCTCTTCCTCCCCCGGTTATCCTCCTTTATGGAGGCGCTCATTCCCTCGGTTGGAACTGGTAGCGATGGGGGCCCGCTTCCGCCCATGTTGTTCCCCCCTATATCTTCCTTCGAGGGCTCTGGGCAAGGTGCGAGCTCGAGCATCTTTTCCAATATCGGATTTTCCAAACCCTCAGGAAGGGGGGCCGAACACTGAATCATCTTCCCCTTTGTTAGCTAGTCCTGGTCAAAGAGCAATCTCTCAGAAATAACTTCATGATGAATAAAAGATGGTGTGTTCGGCTAGAGGATTACTTACTTGTTCGGCGGCGCGGTTATTGCTCAGGCCCACGTCCTTGGTAGTATCCGGACACTCTATTTGAGGTCCGAAGAATGACTTGTACATCTCCTCGTTCGTCAGGCAGAGGAAACTTTGAATGGCACGCAGTCCTTCTGGGTTGAACTCCCACAAGTGAAGGGGCCGGCGTTTGCAGGGCTGGACTCGACGAACCAGCATAACTTGCACTACCACAACCAAATTAAAATCTCCCTCGAAGAGATCTTGAATGCGGCTTTGCAGTATAGGCACGTCCTTGGCTGGACCCCAGCTCAGTCCTTTGCTAATCCATGATATCAGTTGTGGTGGGGGGCCCGAGAGAAAAGCGGGGGCAGCCGCCCACTTGGCACTTCTGGGAGCCGTGATGTAAAACCACTCCCGTTGCCATAATCCGGACACCTCTGGAAAGGAACCTTTCGGCCACGGAGCTCCTGCCATCTTGCTTATTGATGCGCCTCTGCACGCTGCATGTTGCCCCTCAATCATCCTCGGCTTCACTTCAAAGGTCTTGAGCCACAGGCCGAAGTGAGGGGTAATGCGGAGGAAGGCCTCACACACGACAATAAATGTCGAGATGTGGAGAAGGTAGTCCAGAGCTAGATCATGGAAATCTAGCCCGTAATAGAACATCAAACCCCTGACAAAGGGATCCAGAGTGAGTCCTAGGCCTCGGAGGAAGTGGGAGACGAACACGACGTTCTCGTTTGGTTCGGGAGTGGGGAAGACCTGCCCTTGAGCAGGCATCCGATGCGAAACCTCGGCGGTCAGGTATCTAGCCTCCCTCAACTTCTTGATATCCTCTTCCGTGACGGAGGAGGGCATCCATCGACCTTGAAGGCTGGATCCGGACATGATTGAACATCCGGAGCACCTGACCTGGGCTTTGGGTGTTAGAACTCAAGGCGGGGGAGGGGTTCGATTGAGCACGAGAGGGAAAAAGCGAAAACCTTGTCCCTTTATAAAGAGGGTGAATATCAAGCGTCCTCTCCGTAGCCGTTTGGGACTTTCCTATAATCTAGGAGTCCTAGACACGGTTGGGTTACCCACGACCGTATTAATGAAAATCCTATAATTGGGGGAAAACGATCTCTGCTTTGACAAGACGTGTCAAGAAACCGCCTCGCGTTATGTGTGGAGCTGGTTGAAGAAAAACGGTTCGAATAAGCACCGGGCCATGGCATAATGTCATGTTGCCAAAACGTGTCAGCAGATTAAGATTTGTGTAAATATTATTCTCTCTACGGTGGTATGTGGAACTTATTTTGCAGAGCCGGACACTATACTTGTGTTCAAAATCTTCTATGAAGTATTCGGAGGAGGAACCCGCCTTGCAAGGCCGAAGACAATCTGTGCGCCGGACTCGTCGTCATTGAAGCCTGGTTCAGGGGCTACTGAGGCAGTCCTAGATTAGGGGGTGTCCGGATAGCCGGACTCTAACCTTTGGCCAGACTCTTGGACTATGAAGATACAAGATTGAAGACTTCGTCCCGTGTCCGGATGGGACTTTCCTTGGCGTGGAAGGCAAGCTTGGCAATATGGATATGTAGGTCTCCTCCCATTGTAACCGACTCTGTGTAACCCTAGCCCTCTCCGATGTCTATATAAACCGGAGGGTTTTAGTCCGTAGGACAACAGACAATCATACCATAGGCTAGCTGCTAGGGTTTAGCCTCTCTGATCTCGTGGTAGATCTACTCTTGTACTACCCATATCATCAATATTAATCAAGCAGGATGTAGGGTTTTACCTCCATCAAGAGGGCCCAAACCTGGGTAAAACATTGTGTCCCCTGCCTCCTCTTACCATCCGGCCTAGACGCACAGTTCAGGACCCCCTACCCGAGATCCGCCGGTTTTGACACCGACAGCGCATCTTCGAGCCATCAAAGTGCATCCGCCAATGAGTGGAGTCCGGACCTGGCAGCAGGTACTGGGTCTCGGCCCAGTCGACGAGGAAGTTAGCCAGTGCTTGGGACTTGATGGCGGTGTGTGGCTGGTAGAAGATGGTGTAAGGAGCCAACTCGATGGCCCATTTGGCCACCCGGCCTGATGTATCTCTGTTGCCTATGATCTCGGCAAGTCGGGCAGTGCAGACAACCGTGATCGGGTGCTCTTTAAAGTAGGGATTTAGCTTCTTGGCGGCAAAGTGCACGTTGTAGCACATCTTCTGGTAGTGGGGGTAGTTCTGCTTTGAGGTCGACAACACCTCGATCAAATAGTACACATGCCTCTGGACTGGCTGTGCCCTGCCAGCCTCTGGTCATTCCACCACAATGACAGTGCTGACCACCAAGCTGGTGGCGGTGATGTAGAGGTACATGGGTTCTTTGACAGTCGGGGTTGCCAGGACAGGTGGCATAGTCAGCGTCTTCTTCAGCGAAGTGAGTGGTTTTGTTCATGAGTTGGTACAAGGGAAGAGCCTTCTCACTCAGCCGACTGATGAAACGACTGATGGATGCCAAACAGCCGGTGAACTTCTGGACATCTCGTAGTCGGGTGGGTCTCTCGATCCTCTCGATGGCCTTGATCTTCACATGGTTGCACTCAATGCCGCGCTCCGAGACCAGAAAGCCAAGGAGCTGGCTAGCTGGTACTCCAAAAACACACTTCTCTGGGTTGAGCTTGATTTGAAAATGGCACAGATTATGAAAGGTTTCTTTGAGATCTTCCAAGAGGGTGCCGCGCTTCTCCGCCTTTGCCACAATATCATCTACATAGACGTGGGCATTTCTGCCGAGTTGCTTGAGGAGGCACTTCTGCCTGCAACACTGAAAAGTGGCACCGGCATTTATCAAGCCAAATGTCATAGTCAGGTAGCAGAAGGCTTCGAATGGCATGATGAAGGCCATCTTCAGGCGGTCGTGTAAGTGCATCTAGTGCCACCCCTAGTTGGTTTTGGAGTATTGATGACAAACCTGGTTGAGGGACTAATGTGTGTGTGAGAATTGCAGGATAACACTGGTAGAAGTCCCTCATTGATTTGGTTTTCCTACCAGAGATGACCCCTAAAAATGAATGAAGACATTGAAGTCAAAGGTGGTATGTGAAGACTATGACAAGAGAAGACATCGCATGAAGACTATGGAGTGCGAAGACTTAGTTGTTTCATCGTTCTTTTTCTTCTTTGTTGAGTCATAGGAACCACCGTACTGTTAAGTGGGGTCCAAGTGAACCAGTCAGAATGACTGAAGTGATGCTTAACCAAATCCTATGTCTTTGAGTGAAGACTATGAGAGAAAATCTTGTCCAGAGTTGGATAAGTCAGCTTTGCTTGTAGCCCAAGTAAAGTTGCCGTGTGTGTTTGAAATCTGACCGTTGGAACACGTGTCAGTTCCTTAGTGACCAAGGGTCATTTCGGACAAATTAGGTCGGGTTGCCTAGTGGCTATAAATAGCCCACCCCCTACAACCATAAACGGTTGGCTGCTTAGAGTTAGTGCACGGCTTTTGTCGTTTGAGAGCAACCCACCTTGAAGACTTTGAGAGAGAATTCCTTGTGAGGATAAAGCCCTAAACACCCAGAGCCAAAGAGTGTTAGGCATCACTTAAGTCTTCGTGTCCGTGTGATCTGAAGACTTATTACACTTGAGGACTGTGAATCCTCCAGCCGGTTAGGCGTCGCGTTCTGAGCATCCAAGAGTCATTGTGGATTGCCGGTGAACGAAGTCTGTGAAGGATTGGAAGTCTACCTTGAAGACTTACCAGAGTGATTGGGCGAGGACTGGGTGTCCTTAGCTCAAGGGGAAAAAGGTGAAGACGAGGTCTTTTGAGTTGAATCTCAGCCTCCCTAACCAGACGTACAATTGTCACAGCAACTGGAACTGGTCCAACAAATCATTGTCTTCAATGAGTCACTGGTTTCATCCTTCCCTTCCCTTTACTTATTGTTGGTCCTTGTGAAGTCATTGGATGATTGCTTTATCTTTTGTCTTCACTAAGTGACTGCTTGTTCTAATTGGCTTCACAATATCTTCCTACCTGATCTTTACTTCCTAGCTGCTATTAGTCATTGTGCTTTCACTCCATTGAATACCTGACTATGGTTTGCCTAGTGTAGTCTACCTTCCGCTACATGGTAATAGGTTTATTTCTATTGTTTGTCTTCGAAACTTCCATGTTTTGAAGACTTCCATAAAAATCGCCTATTCACCCCCCTCTAGTCGATCACTAGCACTTTCAATTGGTATCAGAGCAAGGTACTCCCTTGTTCTGTGTGATTCGGTTTAACCACCTAGAGTTTTAGCTATGTCGACTTCAGGGATAATTAAAGTCTCCGCTGCGTGCCCCATCTTCGATGGAACTGAATATCCCTACTGGAAGAATATGATGCGCATGCATCTTGAAGCCATTGATGTCGACCTACGGTATGTCGTCAAGAATGGCGTTCCCAAGGCTGGTGAAGGTGTCATCGCTGCTGATGTCAAGAAGTTCGTTCAACTGGACTCCACTGCCAAGAACATCATTTGTGGTCATCTGACCAAAGGACAGTATGGCCGCGTGAGTGCTTTGGAAACATCTAAGCTAGTCTGGGACTGGCTCTCCAAGGTCAACGAAGGCGTCTCAACCCAGAGAGATCATAGAATCAGTGTCCTTCGCAACCTCTTCAACCGCTTCAAGAGAAATGACAATGAGAATGTCCAGCTCACGTTTGATCGACTCGCTGACATCACAAATGAGCTTCAAGCCCTCGGCTCCACTGAGATCACCAAGCATGAAGTCGTTAAGACACTCCTGAGATCACTTGACAGCTCGTTTGACACCCTAGCCCTAATGATTCAAGAACGTCCTGACTTCAAGACACTCGATCCGTCTGACATACTTGAGAGGCTCAACACACACGAGTTTCAGCTTTCTGAGAAAAGAGATATCTACGGTACCAACTATGGGCGAACTCGTGCCTTGAAGGCAAAAGCTGTCTCCTCATCTGAAGAAGAATCTGACAGCAGTTCTGATGATCCAGAAGACATTGGAAAGGAGCTTGTTATGCTTGTGAAGAAGTTCCAAAAATTCACCAAGAAGAAAGGCTTCAGAAAGTCTTCACGATCAAGCTCAAGGAATGATGAAGCTTCTGCTCATGACTACAAGAAGAGAACATGCCACAAGTATAAGAAACCTGGCCACTACATCTCTGAGTGTCCGCAGTGGGACAATGAGAACTATAAGAAGAAGAAGAGCAAGGAGTACGACTCTGACGACAAGAAGAAGAAGAAATACTCAAAGTCGTCTTCCAAGCCTTCCTCAAAGTCTTCATCACACAAGAAGAGCTCATCTGGCAAGGCATGTTTGTTTGTTGGCAAGGAAATGGATTCAGAGCTCACCTGAGTCGCACTAACGCAAATGTTTTGCAGGGAAACCTTACTCAGGTCTATGAATATGAGCGCGTCTCATCAAACCGCCATGTTCATAAGACCAAAAACTATTCTGCTTATTCTTATGAGTACTATTATTCACCTGCCAGACTTTTTGCTAGGGCTCCAAAGCCAAAGTTCTCAGATGCTGCACTTAGACTCATTGCTTCAAAGCCACCCTTGAAGATGTGGGTGGCTAAGAAAGCTTAACTCTCTTTTGCAGGGAAAGGTCTCCAGCCGAAAACCAAAATCGTCTGAAGCTATTGCTGGGGACCTTAAACATCTTGTAGGGCGCAAGATCAAATGCCCAAATGGTCTTATTATGTATTTTGTTCCTGAGTCGCTTGCTACTTTCCCTATCAGTCCTAACCTCGATCTAAGCTTTCATAATCCACTTGCCCGTCAAATGTTTTTGCTTCACAATTCTCTTCGTGAAGCCTATCCCCTAACTGCACTGTAGGGTACGACACCAGCTGCTTTAGAATGGATTATTGATAGTGGGTGTACTAATCACATGACTGGCAAGCGAAGCCTTCTTATGGACTCAACCTTACGTCCATCTGACAAAAGTCACATCACATTTGCTGACACTGGTAAAAGTAAGGTATTGGGTCTAGGTAGAGTTCAATCTACAAGGATCAACACATGGATAAAGTCATGCTTGTTGAATCCCTTGGTTTCAACTTAATGGCTGTCTCAATGCTTTGCGATTTAAACATGATTGTGATGTTTGGAAAATATCGTTGCCTTGTTCTAATGGAATCTAACAAGTCTATAGTGTTTGAAGGGTATAGGAAAGATGATTTGTACGTGGTAGATTTCTCAGCAGGACCACAGCTTGCCGTATGTCTTCTAGCAAAAGCTTCAGAATGCTGGCTCTGGCATCGGAGGCTAGGGCATGCTGGCATGAGGAACTTGCACACTCTTGCAAGAAATAAGCATGTCATAGGCATCGAGGGCGTCAAGTTCAAGAAGGATCACTTATGCGGTGCCTGTGAAGCAGGAAAGATGACGAGGGCCAAGCATCCCTCGAAGACAATCATAACAACGACTCAACCCTTCGAACTGCTCCACATGGACCTTTTCGGTCCCACTCATTACTCAACTCTTACTACTACTTCTTGTCTCTATGGATTTTTCATTGTTGATGATTATTCAAGATATACTTGGGTGCATATATGTAACACCCTCGATGCGGCTATATCTCCTACGTGTCAAGGCATGACTTAGAGGCATAACCGCATTGAAAGCAATGTCGCAAGTTAGGCAATCTTCGCAACATCCCATGTAATATATAGATAATAAAAGGGGAGATACATAGTTGGCTTACACTCGCCACGTCAATCAAAGTACATAAATAGCATTAGAACATTCAAACACTCATGGCCCGTCTACGGTGCCAAAATAAAAGATCAACCCAACATGCGACATGGTCCCGATCACCCTGACTGGGCACCACTACTGATCATTAGGGAAAGACACATAGTAACGGCGTGAGTCCTCGTCGAACTCCCACTTGAGCTCAAGCGCGTCATCTAGAACGGAGTCATCAGGCCCTGCATCTGGTTTGGAAGTAATCTGTGAGCCACAGGGACTCAGCAATCTCGCACCCTCGCGATCAAGACTATTTAAGCTTATAGGTAAGGCAAGGCAAAATATGTGGAGCTGCAGCAAGCGACTAGCATATATGGTGGCTAACCTGTTCGCAAAAGAGAGCGAGAAGAGAAAGGCAAAGCGCGAACGAGTAACTAGAGAGAAACCTGTGGCAAGCATTACTCCAACACCGTGTTCACTTCCCGGACTCCGCTGAGAAGAGACCATCACGGTAACCCACACAGTTGATTCATTTTAATTAAGTTAAGGTTCAAGTTATCTACAACCGGACATTAACAAATTCCCATCTGCCCATAATCGCGGGCACGGCTTTCGAAAGTTGAAATCCCTGAAGGGAAGTCCCAACTTAGCCCATGACAAGCTCCCACGGTCAACGAAGGAATAGACCTCCTCCCGAGACGTTCCGATCAGACTCGGTATCCCGGTTCTACAAGACACTTTGACAAGTTAAAACAAATCCAGCAACACCGCCCGAATGTGCCGACAAATCCCGATAGGAGCTGCACATATCTCGTTCTCAGGGCACACTCAGATTGTCCTAGGTACGGGTAGGCCAGCCCAGAGTTGCCCCTGGTGGCCACCGGCAGCTGACAGGTGGACCAACACTCAGAGGAGCACTGGCCCGGGGGGGTTTAAAATAAGATGACCCTCGGGCTCCAGAAACCCAAGGGAAAAGAGGCTAGGTGGCAAATGGTAAAACTAAGGTTGGGCATTGCTGGAAAAGCATTAATCAAGGCGAAATATCAAGGGGTTCCCATTATCACCCAACCGCGTAAGGAACGCAAAATCCGGGAACATAACACCGATATGACGGAAACTAGGGCGGCAAGAGTGGAACAAAACACTAGGCGAGAGGCCGAGCCTTCCACCCTTTACCAAGTATATAGATGCATTAAGATAACAAGTCAATATAATGATATCCCAACAAGTAAATAATGTTCCAACAAGGAACGGTCTCCAATCTTCACCTGCAACTAGCAACGCTATAAGAGGGGCTGAGCAAAGCGGTAACATAGCCAATCAACGGTTTGCTAGGACATGGTGGGTTAGAGGTTTGACATGGCAATTTGGGAGGCATGATAAGCAAGTGGTAGGCATCGTAGCATAGGCATAGCAAAAGAGCGAGCATCTAGCAAAGCAAAGATAGAAGTGATTTCGAGGGTATGATCATCTTGTCTGCAAAGTTGTCAGAGTTGACTGGATCCTTGAAAGCAAACTCAACGGGCTCCTTGTTAGCGAACTCGTCTCCCGGCTCTACCCAAACAAGACAAATAAGAAAAAGGAACAAAATCAACCACGTGCAAACTCAAACAACATGATGCAAACATGGTATGCTATGCAGGATGCAACATGTGATGCATATGCAAGATTTGACAAGGAATGAATGAACCTGGCCTCAACATGGAAATCCAAGTGTTCCACTAGAAAGGTGAGATGTAATCGCTTGAAAATGATATAAAGAACGCCGGAATCGGAGTCACGGTTTGGAAATGGCAAGCAATTCAAATATGGCACCGGTCTGAGATATACAGCAAGTAGCCACCTAAATGCAACAAGATGAACATGCTACAGCATCCAAACATGACAACAAAATACATGGCAGGGATCCATTCATGATGCTAAACAAAAGATGAGCACTGAGCTACGGCCAATTCATCCACTAATAGGTTCAAACAAGCATGGCAAAAATGCATTTGGTAAACAGATTTCAGACTTAGTGAAATTAACACTTGTCTGGAATTCTAGATCAGGTAGCACACTTTGGAGCATGAAAACTATATGCTACAGGGCCTGAACATGGCAAAGTAAAGCATGTCATGGAGCTACTCAAATAGCTTAACAAAAGTCCCTTAGTGACCTTGAGCCAAAATGGATCCTAAAATACATTTGGAAGCATGTGAACATGGAAAAAACATAATCAGATCACAGACTTAGTGAAAAACTGGAGCATGCAAATCAGATATCAATTAGGCATGTTTACGAGCTCGATGCACTCACTACAGAGCAATTCATGACAATCTAAGAATACACCCGTCAAGAATACACATTATAAAAGCTAGACATGGCAAGAACAATAATATAGCATGCACGGATCAACTACCACATCCTCGGCAAAATCGCTAACAAGTAGACAATCTGCCCAGATTCACGAAATAGCAAAAGTAGAGCTCGATTGACTCAAGCTAGGGTGCTCCATAATTGCAAACAAAGACATGGATGGATATAGCACTACAAGATTAACAAATCACCCTTACTGATCATCCTCAAAAGAGGCACGGATCACTAGGAAACAACATGAACATATGGCATATTGAGATAAACAGATCAAGGACTTAGTGGAATTGCTAAGTCCCTAAAATCAGCATTAACGAATGCTCCACTTTGCAAGCTTGTGCTAGTCACCACACACATCATAAAAATACAAGGGTTTCACCTATGGAAAGATGGCAAAACATATAACAAAACACATGTAGAGCTCAGGGGCATATCATGCACACATTAATCATGGCAAAAATGACAAATATCTAATTGGAGCAGCAGATCTGACAATTATCTCAAATAACACTCTTACAACAGCATTTCGGGCATCAAGATGAACTCAAATGAAAATGATGCAATGAGATGAAATGATGTGCTCTCTGAGACGAACATTTTGATATGCTATATGCCCAAAACAGAGCTACGGATGCGGAGTTACGGCACAACGAACATAGAAAAATAATTAGGGTTTCGGGGCAAAAAGTCAACCGAGGCAATCTCAGATCTAGATCCAGCCCGAGTGTACTGTAGCGGCGGCGCGGAGTTGACGAAGGCAACGGCGGCCGGCGGATCCGTGAGAGGAGGAGGGCGGAGGGCGGCCGGAGCTCGCCGGGGCGTGCGGCGGCGCGGCCGCGGCGTCGGGTGGCGAGGCGCGTGGGGCGGGCGGCGCGCCGGAGCGTGGCGGCTCGTCGGCGATGGCGCGCGGCGGTGCCGGGCGACTCGGGCACCGGGCGTGGGGAAGGAGAAGGCGCGGGGCGGCGCGCGGAACCGGGCCGCGGGGGCCTTCCGCGGGCTCGGGCGGGCCGGTGGCGAAGTGGGGCTGCCCGCGCCACGTGGCGGCGTCCGATTGGCTGGGGCGCGGCGGCGGACGTGTCCGGCCGGACCGGACGTGTCCGGCGCGGCGCGAGGTGGGTGGATCTAGGGTTTCGGGGGGAGAAAGAAGAAGAATTTCGAGGGGGTCTTTAAATAGGCATAGGAGGAGCTAGGAGAGTCCAAATGAGGTGCGGTTTTCGGCCACGCGATCGTGATCGAACACTCTAGATGATGGAGAGGCTGCAACACACACGAGGCCTTTTCGGTCCCTCGGTTAACCGTTGGAGTATCAAACAAAGTCCAAATGGTACGAAACTTGACAGGCGGTCTACGGGTAGTAAACCAAGGCTGCTTGGCAAGTCTTGGTCCAATCCGGAAATGTTTAATCCCCACACACGAAAGAAAGGTGGAAATGACCACCGGAGGAGAACGGAGCGCCGGAATGCAAAACGGACAACGGGGAAAAAGCTCGGATGCATGAGACGAACACGTATGCAAATGCAATGCACATGATGACATGATATGAGATGCATGACAACAACAACACACGGAGACGAAAACCCAAACCTGAGAAAATTAAATGACTTAACACCGAAAACGACAAGAGTTGGATTACATATTAGGTAAATCATATCCGGTGTGTTACAATATAATCTTATACAAGACTGAAGTGCAGGGTGTCTTGAGACGCTTTGCCAATTGAGCAATGAACAACTATGGCGTCAAGATAAAGCACATCAGAAGTGACAATGGCACTGAATTCAAGAACACTGGCCTAGATACGTATCTTGATACTTTGGGCATCACACATGAATTCTCAGCTCCGTACACGCCACAGCAGAATGGCATCGTTGAACGCAAAAACAGAACACTTATTGAGATGGTCCGGACGATGCTTGATGAATACAAGACTCCAAGAAAATTCTGGCCTGAAGCCATTGATACTGCATGCCATATCATCAACCGTGTTTATCTTCACAAGCCTCTGAACAAGACATCCTATGAGCTCCTTACTCGCAAGAAGCCAAATGTTAGTTACTTCAGAGTATTTGGTGCCAGATGCTAGATCAAGGATCCACATCACACTTCAAAATTTGCACCAAAAGCACATGAAGGTTTTATGCTTCGATATGGAAAGGATTCGCACTCCTACAGAGTCTTCAACCTCTTTCACTATAAAGTGGTTGAAACTGTGGATGTGCAATTCAATGAGACTAATGGCTCGCAAAGAGAGCACCTGCCAAATGTGCTAGATGAAGTTCCATCTAGTGAATCAATGAAACTTATGGGAACTGGAGAAATCATACCATGGGAAGCTCATCCTAAAGAGGAACTTATCATCTCCGCACCTGATCAACCTGAAGACAATGCTCAGCCTGAAGACAATCCTTCTAACGATGACAATGATCAGCAAGAGCAAAATCTTCGTCCTGTACATCCTCGTGTTGCAAATGAAGTACAGATTGAGAGAATAATTGATAGCATCAATGCACCAGGTCCACTCACTCGTTCAAGGGCAACACAGCTAGCAAATTTCTATGGGCACTTCACATTTGTCTCAATATCTGAACCCAAGAAAGTTGATGAAGCCTTCATGGAACCTGAATGTATTCAAGCTATGCAAGAAGAGCTTCAATAGTTTGAGCTGAATAATGTATGGGAACTGGTTAAGTGTCCTGATCCTCGCAAGCACAATATAATAGGCACCAAATGGATATATCGCAACAAGCAAGATGAGCATGGTCAAGTTGTCAGAAACAAATCTCATCTCGTTGCTCAAGGATACACTCAAGTTGAAGGGATTGACTTTGATGAAACATTTGCTCCTGTGGCTAGGCTTGAAGCCATACACATACTGCTGGCCTATGCAAATCATCATAACATTCTTCTGTATCAAATGGATGTGAAGAGTGATTTTCTCAATGGCAAGATTGAAGAAGAAGTGTATGTTGCAGAACCGCCTGGCTTTGAAGATCCAAAACATCCTGACATGGTGTACAAGCTCAACAAGGCACTGTATGGCCTCAAACAAGCCCCTCGGGCTTGGTATGACACACTCAAAGACTTCCTGAAGAGCAAAGGCTTCAAACTTGGTTCCCTCGATCCCACTCTCTTCACGAAGACATATGATGGTGAACTGTTTGTGTGCCAAATATATGTGGATGACATTATCTTCGGATGCACCAATCAGAAATACAGTGAAGAGTTTGGATATATGATGCAAGAGCAATATCAGATGTCCATGATGGGTGAGCTGAAGTTCTTCCTTCGTCTTCAAATACGTCAGCAACGCAACGGCATCTTTATATCTCAAGAGAAATACCTCAAAGATTGCCTGAAGAAATTTGGGATGCAAGATTGCAAAGGCTTCACGACGCCAATGCCAGCCAAACATCATCTGGGTCCCGACGTAAATGGTAAAGAGTTCGATCAAAAGGTATACCGCTCCATGATTGGTTCCTTACTTTATTTATGTGCATCTAGGCCAGATATCATGCTTAGTGTTTGCATGTGTGCCCGGTTCCAAGTGGCACTAATGGAATCGCATCACTTAGCAGTGAAGTGAATTCTCAGATATTTGGCTCACACCCAAACACTAGGATTATGGTATCCAAAGGGCTCAGAGTTTGATCTAGTTGGATTCTTAGATGCTGATTATGCTGGTGACAAGGTGGATCGCAAGTCTACATCAGGCACATGTCATTTTCTAGGACGATCGCTTGTATGTTGGTCTTCAAAGAAGAAGAACTGTGTATCTCTCTCCACTGCTGAATCTAAATACATTGCTGCTGGATCTTGCTGCGCTCAGCTTCTCTGGATGAAGCAAACACTCAAAGACTATGGCATTCATCTGAAGCAAGTGCCACTCTACTGCGACAACGAAAGCTCCATCAAGATTGCCAACAACCCAGTTCAGCACTCAAAGACAAAGCACATTGAAATTCGTCATCACTTTCTTAGAGATCATGTTATGAAGGAAGAGATTGATATCATACATGTTAACACTGAAGAGCAATTGGAAGATATCTTCACCAAGCCCTTGGATGAGAAGAGGTTTTGCAAGTTACGGTGTGAGCTAAATATCTTGGAATCCTCAAATGTCCTATGATCAGGCACACATCCTAACACTTATGCATGTTGATGACTTAGATGTGCAACACACGAAGTAAAGTATATCTTCAATCAATGAAGACTTACATTCTGAGTGTGAATACATTAACATGGAATTTGACTTTGGAGCGCCACGATAATTGTGCGCCGTGTCTGGGTCTAATACTTACTATACGGTGGGTAACGCCACCACCAAATTCTTATGTTTGAAGTGTTTTACCCATACCGTTACATTTGCTATGTCTTCACATTTGGTTTGTCTTCAATTTCAACTTGTCTTCATGATTATCTTCACTATGTTGACTTGATTGTCTTCTGATATATACATACTAGTGTTCTGTCCTCTACATCATTCACTTATAGCTACGTCTTCCTTGTTGAATCTTTTGAACTAAGTGAATGTGATCGGACCCTAATCTCTCTATGCTTTCTATCTCAAACTCTATCTGTCCAAATCATATGCATTTTATTGAAACTGTCGAATGTCTTCTCTGCGTCCTTGTTAGCAGAAGATACAGAGACAAACATTAAGTCCGTTTTCAATGCTAATTCCTTCACCTGAAACCCAGAGAAGTGGGAACGACCACCCGACAATCTAGGCGTGCGTGGGAACGTGGAACAACCTCCGATAGGTCGCATGATAGCCACGTGTCCTTCAGATATGAATCGCTAGGGGCACCTGTGTAATAACACTGTGCCGTCCCTGTCCCTATAAATACACGCCTCACCATAGACATTATCCTTTCTTCCACTCTCGCACAAACCCTAGCGCCACCGCTAGCCCTCGACGACGCCGGCGACGAAGTGCTTAGCTGCCGCGACCTCACCGACGCCGTCTTCACGCCGGCCGCGGACATCGTCTTCTCCGCCGTCGCTGTAGGTGTCCTCCGTCGCCAAGTTAGGGCACGGACGATCGAACTGCTCGGCCTCTTCTCCCACTCCGTCTAGAAGTTCTTCATGTGGTAAATAAAACTTCCTTTTTATGGCCCCTTTGATGCTATAGATTCATCACTTTCTACCACAAGCAGTTTCTGTTCACACAAGTTGGATCTATTTCATATTGCATCTCATAATATGCCTAGTATGTTCACTTATGCTTCACAAAGTAGTTGGATTCCTCACTTGTACTTATTCGTGGATTCCTACAAATTTGGAACCAACTTTCTATCTATGAGTGAATGTCTTCGCACTATCAGGTCAATGTCTTCTAAACTGATTTATCTTCAAAATCTTCTGAGAATGCATATGACCTCTAACCCTTCCCTCGCACCTTAATGCTGTCACAGGTACATGTCCGTGGGAGAATCCCTTGGTTCTCATAGTATGCATTCATTTGCAGAATTCTTACAGCATCATATAAATTCTCCCGAAGCCAGTTCCTGTTTGACCAGCAAGCGAAAGCCTTTGAAACCTTTGAATGTGTTGAAGCTATTCAGTTTGAAGTTCATGGCTACAGAGAAATCAGCAAGGAAGGGTGGCAGACAACGTCGAGGGGCAACATCAAGAGATCTGCCTGATGACCTCTCAGAGCTGTCCAAGACAAATCCAGAAGAGGATTACAATCAGCGCAAGACACGAATCCAATGGATTCGAAGATACTAGGCCGAGCAATGGTTTAAGTACAGGTTTGTGACCCAGGAATATGCTGAGAAGAATGCCATCAAGCGACCATGGGGAGACATCCTATACATAAATCTTCAACCCAGGTCCAGAGATGAAGCCATTGAACAAGGCTTCTATCCCTGCATGGTCCGTGGACCACAGCCTGCAGATGTAGACCCATCGTCATTGCTATGGTGTCGTGACGACAATCTGTTCAAGCGCAACTTCCAGTTTGCCAAGAATTCAGCTAAGCAAAACAAGAAGTCATTGGGCTTAGACTTCAATCCAGGCCCCTTTGCTCCTCGTGCCGATGGCACCTGCGAAGCTGAACCCAATCTTGTTGGGCCCTTCTACAACCTAGAAGGTCTCATCACTCATATCATGGTTCAAGGGACAGCTGTGGATGAGCCTGCAGATGACGCTGAATCTGATGAAGCGCCTGCACCACCAAAGCCAAAGAAACTGAAAAAGCCTAAAGCTTCAAAGCCTGCTCCTACACCAAAGGTCCTACAGGCGAAGCCTCTGGCCACTGCACCTCCTGAACACAGTGTGCAGTCTGAAGATTTGTCACACATCTCCAAGCCCTCCAGAGTGAAGATGCCCTTGCAACCCACTAACCAAGAACTGACTGCTGCTCCTATTCTACGCAATGACGCCATTGATCTGTCCAGCGATGAAGATCTTGCAGATGACGCTCTTGAGCAACTAATTAAGAGCAAGGAAGAAGCAGAAATCTTCAATGATTTGCCTCTCTTTGACGTGGCAATCATCCACAACTTCATTGATGAGTGGTTTGAAACCCCCAATCTCAGCTTTGACGATCTGCAACTTCCAATTGGCCTCAGCGTCTCTTTCACTAGCGCCATTGCTTCTGAGCTAGCTCTAGCTCAGCACATCGTTGAACTGAAGCAAAAGATCGACTATGGAAAAGCTCAGTTCAAGCACCACATGGCAAAGCTCAACGTGCAAGATGTCAAGAACTTCAAGATTATGCTGCACGAGCTCAAGGAAGCCTTTCTCAAGAAACGCGAAGAAGCTAAAGGTTCTTGTGAGCGCATGAAGAGTCTGGCTGACAAGTGCGTGCAAGCCTACAATGAAGCTGAAAAGCGCAAGGCTCTTGGGCATCCTGGCATCGATCCCAGGATGGCTGCAAAGAAGAAGAAGAAGCCTGCTGTGGTCGAACCCGAAGCAACAAGGCAGGAAGCACATCCCATTGTCTTCCCAGCCAGTATGACAGGCTCGAAGCCTAAGGTCCCCACAGTGGCTTCAGAATTAAATAAGACAAGGGCTGCCGAGGCTGAAGCCAGAAAGAGGAAACATCTTGAAGCTTCTAATGTCGCTCCCTCCAAGAAGAAGCGCAAAACCAAGAAAGATCGGGCTGCTCCCTTAGAGCCCCTTATTGTTGAGCCCATCTCGGTTGCTCGTCCTGCCTCTTCGCATCAAGAACGATGGATGGTAATTCATGAGCCTGCTTCCACAGAGGCTCCTGAAGCTGAAGACATTCCAGCAGTTGACCCCACCGCTGCTGAAGACATTGGTCACCATGACAATGTTGAAGATGATGAAGTCCTTCCTCAGATCGAGCACCAATTGGTATCATCGCCTGTGCTTATGCACAGCGAACTCATCAGCATTGGTCGTCCTCTGACGCCAACTGCTCAGGATGCATCATGGGCTGATCACCCACAAAGACAAGACACTCCAAGCTCTCCCCAACCGCCAGCTACCCCATCAGTGCAAGATGCTGATGACTTTGAGGCCCAGCACGCTCCATCTCCACAAGCGTCGCCCGCATTACGCAGGCTTCACAAAGGACCAAGGTCCCAAGTCACTCCCACAATGCACGTATCTGAATCCGAAGCCAAAATGGCTGAAGATATTCCAGCGGCATCAGCCGATGAAGAAGCAGATGAAGAAGAAGCCCCAAGAGTTACAAGAGTTGCTACACCCCCGTCTCACCAAGATGTTGTTCTCGAGGAGAACGTGACCGACCCTCCAGCTTCTGAAGTGGAGGTCAACAACCCTGAGTCGGCCACCAATATCGCCGCTGACGCCAATGACGTTGTCATGGCTGAAGCCAGTACGGCGCCAGAAGCCAATGTGGCACCAGAAGCCAATGTGGCACCAGAAGTCAATGCAGCACCTGAAGTCCAAGCACCTGAAGCACATGTGGCCCCTGAAGCCCATGAAGACAATGCCAATGCCCCGCTTCCCCCTCCAAGACCTCACATAATGGAGCTGCCATTTGATCGTGGTCAGCCAGTTATGGTTCGCTGGCCCATTCTGACTCCTCCGCCTGCTGCTGGTCCACAATTTGAGTACCACGTTGAGCACATGCCTCAAGTCCAAAAGCCCAAGCCAAGACTTCCACGATTCCCAGGCACTGCCACTTCACCTGGGGTCTTCAATGCGAATGGCTTCGTGGCACATAATACCTTCTTCAGCAGCTCCAAGAACCCTTATACCAGACCGCACATTTCCTCAAATCGGTTCTGGAGCTATCAGCAGTGCAGCTACTATTCCTGTGTCCTATACAATCAAGGGAGCATATTTCCACATATGCGCCTCGACTCTGAAGCTATAGCTGGACTGCCCTGCCTTGAAGAAGCATTGGATTGTTTCAGAGATGCTGGTCTGTTGTAGTTCGTCACTGACAAGGAGCACTGGAACTAAGAATTGCTGCTTCAATTCTATGCCACTCTTCATATTCGAGGCTACAACAGGGATCCGAAGACTTGGGTCCTATGACGCCCCGATTTAATCATACACTAATCATGCACGCAAATGTGTACGATCAAGATCAGGGACTCACGGGAAGATATCACAACACAACTCTAAAACATAAATAAGTCATACAAGCATCATAATACAAGCCAGGGGCCTCGAGGGCTCGAATACAAGTGCTCGATCATAGACGAGTCAGCGGAAGCAACAATATTTGAGTACAGACATAAGTTAAACAAGTTTACCTTAAGAAGGCTAGCACAAACTGGGATACAGATCGAAAGAGGCGCAGGCCTCCTGCCTGGGATCCTCCTCAACTACTCCAGGTCGTTGTCAGCGGGCAGCACGTAGTAGTAGGCACCTCCGGTGTAGTAGGGGTCGTCGTCGACGGTGGCGTCTGGCTCCTGGACTCCAGCATCTGGTTGCGACAACCAGAAAGAAAGGAAAGGGGAAAAGGGGGGGAGAAAGCAACCGTGAGTACTCATCCAAAGTACTCGCAAGCAAGGAACTACACTACATATGCATGGGTATATGTGTAAGGAGGCCATATCAGTGGACTGAACTGCAGAATGCCAGAATAAGAGGGGGATAACTAATCATGTCAAAGACTACGCTTCTCGCCGCCACCGTCTTGCATCAAGTAGAAGAGAGTAGATTGAAGTCCTCCAAGTAGCATCACCAAGTAGCATCTCCAAATAGCATCTCATAGCATAATCCTACCCGGCGATCCCCTCCTCATATCCCTGAGGTAGAGCGACCACCGGTTATATCTGGCACTTGGAAGGGTGTGTTTTATTAAGTATCCGGTTCTAGTTGTCATAAGGTCAAGGTACAACTCCAAGTCGTCCTGTTACCGAAGATCACGGCTATTCGAATAGATTAACTTCCCTGCAGGGGTGCACCACATAACCCAACACGCTTGATCCCATTTGGCCGGACACACTTTCCTGGGTCATGCCCGGCCGCGGAAGATCAACACGTCGCAGCCCCACCTAGGCAAAACAGAGAGGCCAGCACGCCGGTCTAAACCTAAGCGCACAGGGGTCTGGGCCCATCGCCCATAGCACACCTGCACGTTGCGAGGGCGGCCGGAAGCAGAACTAGCCCCCTTAATACAAGAGCAGGCTTACGTTCCAATCCGGCGCGCGCCGCTCCGTCGCTGACGTCTGAAGTGCTTCGGCTGATACCACGACGTCGAGATACCCATAACTACTCCCACGTAGATGGTTAGTGCATATAGGCTCGTAGCCAACTCAGATCAAATACCAAGATCTCGTTAAGCGTGTTAAGTATCCGCGAACGCTGAACAGGGCCAGGCCCACCTCTCTCCTAGGCGGTCTCAACCTGCCCTGTCGCTCCGCCACAAAGATCCACACAGAGGGCCGTCGGGACAAAGGTCCTTTCAGCCCCCAATCCGTGAATCACTCGCGGGTACTCTTCGAGCTGACCGGACTTTAGTCACCATCTGTATAGTATGTATGTATGTATGGTATATACCCGTGATCACCTCCCAAGTGATCACGGCCCGATAGTATAGCAAGGCAGACTGACAAGAATGTAGGGCCAACGATGATAAACTAGCATCCTATACTAAGCATTTAGGATTGCAGGTAAGGTATCAATAGATGTAGCAACAATGTCAGGCTATGCATCAGAATAGGATCAACTGAAAGCAGTAACATGCTACACTACTCTAATGCAAGCAGTATAGAGTAGAATAGGCGATATCTGGTGATCAAGGGGGGGGCTTGCCTGGTTGCTCTGGCAAGAAGGAGGGGTCATCAACTCCGTAGTCGAACTGGGCAGCAGCAGCGTCGGTCTCGTAGTCTACCGGAGAGAAGAGGGGGAAGAAACAATGAATAAAATGCAAACAAATGTATATCGATGCATGACATGACAAGTAACGATGCTAGGTGTGCCCAATCGCGGTAGTAGGTGATACCGACGAAGGGGGGAAACATCCGGGAAAGTATCCCCGGGGTTTCGCGTTTTCGGACAGATGAACCGGAGGGGGAAAGTTGCGTGTTTGGTATGTTAGAGGTGTGTGGTGGACGAACGGGCTGCGTATTCGGGTTCGTCTCGTCGTTCTGAGCAACTTTCATGTTGAAAATATTTTAATCCGAGTTACGGATTAAACGATATGATTTTCTAAAGATTATATTAATTTCTGGAATTTAATTAATTAATTATTTAATTCGAAAATGAATTTATGACGTCAGCATGACATCAGAGTGATGTCAGCAGGTCAACGTTGACCATTGACCTGGTCAACCTGACGTGTGGGTCCAGTGGGACCCACCTGTCATACTCTGTTTAGTTTAATTACAGATTAGTTAATTTAATTAGTGATTAGGTTAATCTAATCAGGATTAATTAACTTAATTACTTAATTAATTAATTAATTAATTAATATTTTAATTATTTTAGTTGTTATTTATTTATTTAATATATTTATTTTTATTTTATTTTTATTTTTTTATTATTATTTTTTTTCATTCCTTTTTTTTGTAAAACATTATGGGGCGTGGGCCCCTGTGGTCAGTGGCACAGAGGCCATTTCGGGTCGGGCCACGGGTGTGGGTGCGGGCGAGCGGGTGTGGCGCCCGACTGGGCATTCGCCCAAATCGCCGGGGCGAGGAGGACCGGGGCAAGGCCGGGCGGCCACCGGAGGGGAAACGCCGACGGGGGAGCAGCAGGGCGCCACCGGCGACGCGGGCCGGCAGGAGCTGCCCATACGGCGGCGAGCAAAGGGGGGGTGGCCAGGACGGTGCGTCGGGGCGGACGAAGCGAGGCCGGGGCGAGGTGGTGGGGGTTCAGGGGAGGAGGAGGAGCGAGGGAGGCCGGTGGCCACGGCGAGGGGAACGGCGCCGACCAGGAATGGGCGCAGGGCGCTGGGCGCCGCCGGGGCGGACCCGAGCGACGGCGGCATCGATGTCGGAGAGCGGGGCCGGGTGGCACGAGGCTAGAGGGCGAGCGGGCGACGGTGGTGGCCGGGGCGCGTGGCCGAGGCGGGGGAGCACGGGGCCAGCGTCGCCGGAGGGAGAGGAGGCCGGGGTGCGGTCACGGGAGGTCGCGGGCGCGGCGGATCCGGCGACGGGAGCAGAGGGGGAGGAGCGGGGCGATGCTCACGGTGGGGGGGAGGCGCGTAGGGTCTAGGCAGCGTGCTCGGGGGCGGTCGGGGACGACCGGCGAGGAGGAGGGCGGGGAGGCGTTCGGCGGCGACGGGGCGGTCCGGCGTGTGGCGGCGGTCTCCTCCCGATCCAGATCGGGGGGGGGAGGGAGGATATTTCGGGGGGAGTGGGGGAGGCTGTCGGTGGGGAGTGGGGGGGGAGTGGATAAGGGAGAGGAGTGGGGGGGGCGACCTGGGCCGGCCTGGTTGGCCCGATGGCCAGCTGGGCCGCGGTCCAGCAGGGGGGGCTTCTCCTCCTTTTGTTTTTTTTCTTCTTCTTTTTGTTCTGTTTTCTTTTCTATTTTCTTTCTGTTTTAAATCATTCTAAACTATTTAGGCCTTTTATAAAAATGTGTTTACCTCACCACAATTACCTTTGTAATATTTGACAATCACCGAACATTTTAGTCTTAATTTTGGAAACTTTTATTGTTATCATTAACTTGCATTTGAATTTCAAAACAGTTTTGAATTAACCTGAGATTAACTACAGTGACAGAGGTGACGTGGCACCATCAACGTGAGTTTACTGTAGCATGATTATCCGGGCGTTACAAATCTCCTCCACTACAAGAAATCTCGTCCCGAGATTTAGGAGGTAGAAGGAAACAGTGCGGGGTATTCATCACGAAGGCGATCCTCGCGTTCCCAGGTGGCTTCGTCTTCAGAGTGATTCGACCACTGGACCTTGAGGAACTTGATCGCCTTCTGACGTGTGCGGCGTTCAGCTTGGTCGAGAATGCGGACCGGATGCTCTTTATAGGAGAGGTCCTGTTGCAATTCGAGCACTTCATGGTCCACTGCTCGGATTGGGTCCTTGAAGCAGCGTCGGAGTTGTGACACGTGGAACACATCGTGAACCTGAGAAAGGTTCGACGGAAGCTCCAGTTGATATGCCACTTTTCCACGCCTTTCCAGAATAGTGAATGGGCCAATATAGCGAGGAGCTAGCTTGCCCTTGATCCCGAAGCGGTGAGCACCCTTCATTGGTGTAACGCGAAGATAGGCCTTTTCGCCAGGTTGATAGACCATGTCTTTATGATGACGGTCATACTGACTCTTCTGACGTGACTGAGCAGTCTTGAGATTCTCGCGAATAATGCGGACTTGTTCTTCGGCATGTTGGATAATATCCGGACCGAAGAGTGGACGTTCCCCAGTTTCTGACCAGTTCAGAGGGGTTCGGCACTTTCGTCCATATAACACTTCGAAGGGGGCCATCTTCAGACTAGCTTGATAGCTATTATTATAAGAGAACTCAGCATACGGAGAGATTCCTCCCATTTCTTGCCGAAGGAAATAACACAAGCTCGAAGCATGTCTTCGAGAACTTGGTTGACACGTTCAACTTGCCCTTGTGACTGAGGATGAAAAGCAGTGCTGAAAGACAGATGAGTGCCCATAGCTTCTTGGAAACTTGCCCAGAATCTTGAAGTGAATAAGCTGCCACGGTCTGAACTGATTACCAATGGAATACCGTGAAGCGAGACAATTCTGGTCATGTAGAGGTTTGCCAGCTGACTAGCAGTGATCGTTTCCTTGACAGCCAGAAAATGTGCAACTTTAGAAAGTCGGTCAATGACGACAAGAATAGCATCATTGCCTTTCTGCGATTTGGGAAATCCAGTAACGAAGTCCATCTCGACATGGTCCCATTTCCATTCAGGAATAGATATAGGTTGCAGAGTTCCAGCAGGCCTTTGATGTTCTGCTTTGATACGACGGCAAACGTCACATTCAGCAACATAACGAGCAATGTCTTGCTTCATGTTAGACCACCAGAATCTCTGACGAATGTCTTGATACATCTTCGTACTACCAGGATGGATACATAGAGGCGTATCATGAGCTTCTTTCATAACCTTCATGAGTCATATTCAGGTTTTCCTTCTTACACGGCACCACTAGGCGGCCTTTGAAGTACAAGGCGCCATCATCAGCAATAGTGAAGGATGAGGGACTTCCTTCTTTGAGGTCTTGCTTAATCTTGTAGACTTCAGAGTCAAATCCCTGCATTGTCTTTATGGTGCCCACGAGATCGGGTTCAATAGCCAGGGTATAGAGGGATCCCTGGGAAACAACACGGAGATTCATCTTGCGGAACTCCGGAGGAGGGGGAGCGAGTGCACCCGGAGGAACAATATGGAGGTTTAGCTTTCTGAATTCTTCAACAAGTGAGGGCTGAACTTTGTGAACCTGGAGGTGGTTGCAGTAAGACTTGCGGCTCAAGGCATCAGCCATTACATTAGCCTTGCCTGGTGTATAGGAAATACCCAAATCAAAGTCTGCAACAGTCTCCATCCATCTCTGCTGACGGAGGTTCAGGTCTGGCTGAGTAAACAGATACTTCAGACTTTGGTGGTCAGTGAAGATCTCGCAAGCGATTACCGAGTAGGTAATGTCGCCACTGTTTTAGCGCATGAATGACAGCAGCAAGTTCGAGGTCGTGAACTGGGTAGTTCTCTTCGTGAGGGCGCAATTGCCGAGAGGCATAAGCAACCACTTTGCGCTCTTGCATTAGGACACAGCCTAATCCTTGACGGGAAGCGTCGCAGTAAATGATGAAGTCCTTCTTAGTATCAGGAGGAGCTAGTACTGGGGCAGAAGTCAACTTGTCCTTGAGTGCCTGGAAACTTTCCTGACATTTATCTGTCCATTGGAACTTGACGCCCTTATGCAATAGGTTAGTCAGAGGCCTGGCAATCTTGGAGAAGTTCTCGACGAATCGACGGCAGTAGCTGGCGAGACCGAGAAAACTTCTGACTTGCTTAACGTTCTTCGGAGGAGTCCAATCGAGAATAGCCTGAACTCGTTCAGGGTTGACGGCAATACCATCCTTAGAGATGACATGCCCGAGATAGGTTACTTCGGGAAGCCAGAATTCACACTTGGAGAACTTGGCATATAGCTGATGCTCTCGTAGCTTTTCCAGCACAAGACGAAGATGTTCAGCATGTTCTTCTTCACTCTTGGAAAATATCAGGATATCATCCAGATAAACCACGACGAACTTGTCGAGGTAATCCATGAATATATAGTTCATCAGGCGAGAGAAGGTGGCTGGAGCATTGGTCAAGCCGAAAGACATGACGGTGTACTCGTATGAACCATAACGAGTCACAAATGCGGTCTTGGGGATATCCTCCTTACGAACACGGATCTGGTGGTAACCCAACCTCAAGTCGAGTTTAGAGAACACTGATGAACCAGCCAATTGATCATACAGATCATTGATCCGAGGAAGAGGATACTTATTCTGAATGGTAGCTTGGTTTATAGGACGGTAGTCTTGGACCAATCGGTTTGTCCCATCTTTCTTCTTGACAAAGAGAGAAGGTGCTCCCCAAGGAGAGCAACTTGGGCGAATGAAACCACTTCGAAGAGATTTATCGATTTCCTCCTTAAGCTCAAGGAGTTCATGCGGCGGCATCTTGTAGGGTCGCTTGGCTATAGGAGTGGTGCCTGGTTTCAAGTCGATGACGAATTCGACAGCTCTAGCAGGGGGAATCCCTGGGAGTTCTTCAGGAAAGACGTCTAGGAATTCACGCACGACGGGAATGTTTTCAATGCCCTCAAGTGGTGCATCATTCAATGCGTTTAAGGCATAAAGTCTGGCCTCGGCATTCTGAACCAGATGAGCATCGTAGCTATTTATTTCATCAAAAGGGTGTAGCAGATGGACGGTCTTAGTGGCGCAAATGATAGAAGCAGTATGCGCCTTTAACCAATTCATTCCCAGAATGAGGTCAATGCTACAAGACTTTAGTACGATGGGTGAGACAAGGAATTCCAGTCCTTCGATTTCAACGGGGACGTCGTTGCAAATCATGGAGGTTCGACATTGGCCCGCAGGGGTGTGTACTAATAGTGAAGCATTCATGTCTTCACTTTTAATGCCATGCATGAATGCGAAATCTTCAGACATGAATGAATGCGATGCACCAGTATCAAATAAAACGGATGCTGGTACTGAATTTACGAGGAGTGTACCCATCACAGTAGCAGGCTGGTCTTGAGCTTCATTCAGATCAATGTGGTTGGCATGAACACGGCCATAAGACTTGGCATTGTTGTTGCGGGCCTGGTTGTTTCCACGGCCAGCGGCTGGAAGGGCCAGTTGATTCTGATTCTGAATGCAATCCCTAGCACGGTGACCTGGTTGACCACACTTGTAGCACAGGCCATTATTGGGAGTGGGAACAGGAGCTTGGGGTGGCGGAGCTGGAAGCCTTGGCAGCCTAGTTGGAGCAGTAGGCAGACGAGGTGCAGCATAAGACTGCCTTGGGGCAGGTGCATTTGGACGGTAGATGTTGTTCGGGATCCATATCTTACGCTTCTGCGAGGGCGGGCCCGAAGATGAGCCCGTGTCACGGTTGCGTCTTTGAGAGCTCTGGTGTTCTTGCAGACCAGTCTCAACATTGATGGCCTTATTCACCAAGGTGGCGAAATCAGCAAAGTCGTGCACTAGAAGTGCGAGCTTGATGTCAGCTTGAAGGCCGTCACGGAACTTCTCCTGCCTACGTGCATCAGTTGCAATGTCCTCTTCAGCATAGCGAGACAAGTCCAGAAACTCTCGCTGATAAGCTTCAACAGTCTTGTTGCCTTGGGTGAGGTTGCGGAAACTCACGCTTCTTCCGGTCCATGACTCCCTGAGGAATGAAGCGGGCACGGAAGGCAGCCTGAAAGTCTGGCCAGGTGATGATTGTTCCAACTGGCAGAGTACGCCTGTGGCTGTCCCACCATTGAGCTGCGGGTCCCTTCAGGAAGAAGGAAGCAAAAGTGACATAGCTGGCAGGGGCTACATCAGCAGACTCCATCTCATAGGTGATGTCACGGAGCCAGTCATCAGCATCCAGCGGCTGGGTTGAGCTGCGGTACACACTTGGGTTGAGGCGTATGAAATCCTGCAGAGTTGTTGTGTTTGGATGCTGGTTCATATTGGGGCGAGGAAACTGAGCCATCATGTTTTCCATGAACTGGCGATTCATCTCAAGCTGTTGGATCATACCAGCCATGTACTCAGGCGGTGGTGGGAAGTTGCCACCACGACCACGACCAGCTGGTCTAACCATCCTGCTAATATATAACAGGGGTAGTTCAGTATTGAGAAATTTGCATAGACAAGAGTCATTCATGATGAAACATGCATAATGAAAGGAGCACGACAGATACCACATAGATAGTCGGCATAACTTACAAAAGGGGTCGGACATAGAGTTCAGTACACAGAGTTCAGTACATAGATTAAGTCATCATAGGCGGCACGCAGGCTCGCGAGTGCATCTAAGACTAATGAGCAAGACTACATCAGTCCCAGGAGGTACTGTGAAGGTAGCTGTAACCTGACAGCTGGTAGTGAGGCAACGGATAGTCCTCCACGTCAGTGGCCTGGGGGCCGCGGATACTCTGGTGTAGAACCCGACGCTCAGGTGGCAGAAGAGGACCAAGTGCGGGAGAGTAGCCTCCCACCTCTGGCCATCCGACACCGTGGGGCATCACGGTCCTGGCTGGGTAGATCGCAGAACGCGGCAGCTGTCCAGACCGGACAAAGGGGTGCAACCGCGTCAGAGCCCTGTAAAGGTGCTGACGAGTGGTGTACAACTCGTGGCGAAGAGCTCTGTTAGCTCGGTCCAGCCCATCAGCATGCAGAACCAGGCGCTGATGGTGGAAGGGCTCTCGGGTGACGGTGGAGTAGGCGGCAGTGTAGTATCCCTCCGCGCCAACGTCAGATGCGATAGGAATGTGTCTGAAAGGGGAAGTGTCCAACGCCTGATACTCTCCACGAAGACGTGTCAGAGCAGCATGAGCCGCATCGTGGACTGCCATCTCGATGGTCACTCCAACACCATGAGCGGTGTGCAGCACGGTAGTGGACTCATACTCCCGAGAGTAGAGGTGGACGATGGCACGGTACTGCTCCTGGTTAAAGTCCTGGTACTCCTCGTAGACGGTGTACTCAGGGTGCCAGCGATAACCCAGATAGGTCATCATATCAGCTAGCACAGCAGGTGATCCTGAGGCACCAATGGCCGCAGTGTGGCGCACGACCTGCCTCGCGGGTTCCATCTGAAAACAAAGATGTTTCAATGGAGTCAAATGACAACATGGGCACTATTCAAAATGCTATCCTACAGAATAACTATGGCTTATCCAACTTTGGGGTGAACGTGGTAACGGGATCCTAATGTCAGAGTTAGTAAATTCGTTTAACCCGAGTAGAAAAGAGTTCAGAGTCCCAGAGTAAAGGTCGAGGAGTAAAAGATCCTAGTACCACCCAATGGCGACGTGGGCCCGTAAGGCTCACAGCCATGTTAGTAAAAGTTTTGTAGTGACTAGACTCGACTTCGGCCAAGGAGTGTGGAAGGGGGATTCCTACAGGCAGTCGGCTCTGATACCAACTTGTGACGCCCCCGATTCAATCGTACACTAATCATGCACGCAAATGTGTACGATCAAGATCAGGGACTCACGGGAAGATATCACAACACAACTCTAAAACATAAATAAGTCATACAAGCATCATAATACAAGCCAGGGGCCTCGAGGGCTCGAATACAAGTGCTCGATCATAGACGAGTCAGCGGAAGCAACAATATCTGAGTACAGACATAAGTTAAACAAGTTTGCCTTAAGAAGGCTAGCACAAACTGGGATACAGATCGAAAGAGGCGCAGGCCTCCTGCCTGGGATCCTCCTAAACTACTCCAGGTCGTCGTCAGCGGGCAGCACGTAGTAGTAGGCACCTCCGGTGTAGTAGGGGTCGTCGTCGACGGTGGCGTCTGGCTCCTGGACTCCAGCATCTGGTTGCGACAACCAGAAAGAAAGGAAAGGGGGAAAAAGGGGGGAGAAAGCAACCGTGAGTACTCATCCAAAGTACTCGCAAGCAAGGAACTACACTACATATGCATGGGTATATGTGTAAGGAGGCCATATCAGTGGACTGAACTGCAGAATGCCAGAATAAGAGGGGGATAGCTAGTCTTATCGAAGACTACGCTTCTCGCCGCCACCGTCTTGCATCAAGTAGAAGAGAGTAGATTGAAGTCCTCCAAGTAGCATCTCCAAGTAGCATCTCCAAATAGCATCTCATAGCATAATCCTACCCGGCGATCCCCTCCTCATATCCCTGAGGTAGAGCGACCACCGGTTATATCTGGCACTTGGAAGGGTGTGTTTTATTAAGTATCCGGTTCTAGTTGTCATAAGGTCAAGGTACAACTCCAAGTCGTCCTGTTACCGAAGATCACGGCTATTCGAATAGATTAACTTCCCTGCAGGGGTGCACCAACTTACCCAGCACGCTTGATCCCATTTGGCCGGACACACTTTCCTGGGTCATGCCCGGCCGCGGAAGATCAACACGTCGCAGCCCCACCTAGGCCAAACAGAGAGGCCAGCACGCCGGTCTAAACCTAAGCGCACAGGGGTCTGGGCCCATCGCCCATAGCACACCTGCACGTTGCGTACGGCGGCCGAAAGCAGACCTAGCCCTAAGTGGCGTTCCAGTCCAATCCGGCGCGCGCCGCTCCGTCGCTGACGTCTGAAGTGCTTCGGCTGATACCACGACGTCGGGATACCCATAACTACTCCCGCGTAGATGGTTAGTGCGTATAGGCTCGTAGCCAACTCAGATCAAATACCAAGATCTCGTTAAGCGTGTTAAGTATCCGCGAACGCCGAACAGGGCCAGGCCCACCTCTCTCCTAGGCGGTCTCAACCTGCCCTGTCGCTCCGCCACAAAGATCCACACAGAGGGCCGTCGGGACAAAGGTCCTTTCAGCCCCCAATCCGTGAATCACTCGCGGGTACTCTTCGAGCTGACCCGACTTTAGTCACCATCTGTATAGTATGTATGTATGTATAGTATATACCCGTGATCACCTCCCGAGTGATCACGGCCCAATAGTATAGCAAGGCAGACTGACAAGAATGTAGGGCCAATGATGATAAACTAGCATCCTATACTAAGCATTTAGGATTGCAGGTAAGGTATCAACAGATGTAGCAACAATGTCAGGCTATGCATCAGAATAGGATCAACGGAAAGCAGTAACAGGCTACACTACTCTAATGCAAGCAGTATAGAGTAGAATAGGCGATATCTGGTGATCAAGGGGGGGGCTTGCCTGGTTGCTCTGGCAAGAAGGAGGGGTCGTCAACTCCGTAGTCGAACTGGGCAGCAGCAGCGTCGGTCTCGTAGTCTACCGGAGAGAAGAGGGGGAAGAAACAATGAATACAATGCAAACAAATGCATATCGATGCATGACATGACAAGTAACGATGCTAGGTGCGCCCAATCGCGGTAGTTGGTGATACCGACGAAGGGGGGAAACATCCGGGAAAGTATTCCCGGTGTTTCGCGTTTTCGGACAGATGAACCGGAGGGGAAAGTTGCGAGTTCGATAGGTTAGGGGTGTGTGGCGGACGAACGGACTGCGTATCCGGAATCGTCTCGTCGTTCTGAGCAACTTTCATGTAGAAAGTATTTTCATCCGAGTTACGGATTAAAAGATATGATTTTCTAAAGATTATATTAATTTCTGGAATTTAATTAATTAATTATTTAATTCGAAAATGAATTTATGACGTCAGCATGACATCAGAGTGATGTCAGCAGGTCAACGTTGACCATTGACCTGGTCAACCTGACGTGTGGGTCCAGTGGGACCCACCTGTCATACTCTGTTTAGTTTAATTACAGATTAGTTAATTTAATTAGTGATTAGGTTAATCTAATCAGGATTAATTAACTTAATTAATTAATTAATTAATTAATATTTTAATTATTTTAGTTGTTATTTATTTATTTAATATATTTATTTTTATTTTATTTTTATTTTTTTTATTATTATTTTTTTTAATTCCTTTTTTTTATAAAACGTTATGGGGCGTGGGCCCCTGTGGTCAGTGGCACAGAGGCCATTTCGGGTCGGGCCACGGGTGTGGGTGCGGGCGAGCGGGTGTGGCGCCCGACTGGGCATTCGCCCAAATCGCCGGGGCGAGGAGGACCGGGGCAAGGCCGGGCGGCCACCAGAGGGGAAACGCCGACGGGGGAGCAGCAGGGCGCCACCGGCGACGCGGGCCGGCAGGAGCTGCCCATACGGCGGCGAGCAAAGGGGGGGTGGCCAGGACGGTGCGTCGGGGCGGACGAAGCGAGGCCGGGGCGAGGTGGTGGGGGTTCAGGGGAGGAGGAGGAGCGAGGGAGGCCGGTGGCCACGGCGAGGGGAACGGCGCCGGCCAGGAATGGGCGCAGGGCGCTGGGCGCCGCCGGGGCGGACCCGAGCGACGGCGGCATCGATGCCGGAGAGCGGGGCCGGGTGGCACGAGGCCAGAGGGCGAGCGGGCGACGGTGGTGGCCGGGGCGCGTGGCCGAGGCGGGGGAGCACGGGGCCAGCGTCGCCGGAGGGAGAGGAGGCCGGGGTGCGGTCACGGGAGGTCGCGGGCGCGGCGGATCCGGCGACGGGAGCAGAGGGGAGGAGCGGGGCGATGCTCACGGTGGGGGGAAGGCGCGTAGGGTCTAGGCAGCGTGCTCGGGGGCGGTCGGGGACGACCGGCGAGGAGGAGGGCGGGGAGGCGTTCGGCGGCGACGGGGCGGTCCGGCGTGTGGCGGCGGTCTCCTCCCGATCCAGATCGGGGGGGGGGAGGGAGGATATTTCGGGGGGAGTGGGGGAGGCTGTCGGTGGGGAGTGGGGGGGGAGTGGATAAGGGAGAGGAGTGGGGGGGGGGCCGACCTGGGCCGGCCTGGTTGGCCCGATGGCCAGCTGGGCCGCGGTCCAGCAGGGGGGGCTTCTCCTCCTTTTGTTTTTTTTCTTTTTGTTCTGTTTTCTTTTCTATTTTCTTTCTGTTTTAAATCATTCTAAACTATTTAGGCCTTTTATAAAAATGTGTTTACCTCACCACAATTACCTTTGTAATATTTGACAATCACCGAACATTTTAGTCTTAATTTTTGGAAACTTTTATTGTTATCATTAACTTGCATTTGAATTTCAAAATAGTTTTGAATTAACCTGAGATTAACTACAGTGACAGAGGTGACGTGGCACCATCAACGTGAGTTTACTGTAGCATGATTATCTGGGCGTTACAGGTCCTTGAGTGGATGACAGGAAATGTCCATCATGAAGCTAAAGCTCTTGATATCATTGAGCTCACAGGCCTGCACACTCCTGGTGAATACTATGAACCAGGTTGTCAACAACATCAAAATGCCTTGGAAAGCATCTTTCAGAAGCCAGAACCCAACGTGAGTCAAATGCTGAGCATGATGAAGCCTTTGCCTCACGGCGCTGAATACCCATCTGAGTTCTTTGTTGAAGACCTAGAGTACCTGCCTCGCACCATTTACCACATCATTAGGAAGACTCTATGAACTGTCAAAGGACACTCATCTGCAGCGAAGCTTGAAGGAGCAATGAAGACTTTGGTTTTCTATATATTCAATGGCATCAGCTTCAATGCGCAAGACTTCTTCATCAGGCAGTTGGCTGCGTCTGGCTCCGACATCTTTGGGTTGAAATTCTATGCTCCACGGGTCATGCGTCTGATCAAGCGTCACTCAGCCTTCAACTATCAGCCGTCTACGCGCAATCATCTTATATTCTTGCCCGAGATTGATCTATCAGTTGAAGCCATTTTACCCAGAGCCTGCTAAGGATCCCATTTATCTTCACAATGCTGATCACCAAAGCTTCACCCAGCCCATTGAAGGAATTCCAGCAGTGTCTCGTGTTTATCCCCTTGCTGGAAACACATGTGCCCCTCGTGATCAAACTGATGCCACTGGTAGCACCATTGCACAAAGTCCTCGACGACGATCTCGTGTCCTAAATGACGGAGAGCTTCTAGTCACGCTGCATCAGAAACAGGACAAACATCACGACTGGCTTAAGCGTCATATGCAAAGCCTCTTGGTGGATGTCAACCGCATTCGCAATCTTGCCACCAAGAATGCCTTTGTCACTCATGAAACATGTCGGAGGTCGTGGAAGAGTTTGACCCTACTCAGTGCTAAAGCTGATCTGCATGACGATGGCTTCACCGAACGCTTCAAGTTTGACTCAACTCCTCCCAAAAATGCTCACTTGCGTCGGACTCTCTCACTTGAAGACTCTGAATACTCGTCCTCAGCTGCGACCGTAAATGCCAGAGTCATCGATGACCAAGATGATGCACCAAGTTCCTCTGCACCACCGGATCTCAACGACGACCCTGCCGCCTCGCCTGCACCTCATGGGAATGAGTAGGCGCTCTATGTCTTCAAACCTTTTGGGTTCTCACTGACAAAAGGGGGAGAAGCATATGAGTTGATAGTCTTCAAGCTGGTCCATATGGGTGGTTAATTTACTTTTTGCTACTTTTTCCAAGTGCTTAAAACTCTCGTTTTCGATACATTTGGTTCTTTGAGTTGTAACACTTAAACTCGATGGTCGCCTGCTACTTATTTGCTATTCTGTGATGCGATGATAAATTCCGCATGTGTGACGATAAACCGCACTTAGATCATTTTGCAGACGTCCATTTTTCATTATGCATGTCATTATCTTCGTTACATCATATCTTGCATAATGACTTGTCATCATAAGTTGAAGAGGATCTCCACAAGTACAACCTGCCATGTGCATTTGCAATCCAAAAGCAAATTACTTATATGCACATCTTCAGGGGGAGCCCTTGCAACTTATGAAGACAATACCCTATCCTTTACAATTTCACATATTTTATTCCCCATTGAAAACTTCAACCAATTTGTCATCAATCATCAAAAAGGGGGAGATTCTAAGTGCATATAGTGCCACCCCTAGTTGGTTTTGGAGTATTGACGACAAACCTGGTTGAGGGACTAATGTGTGTGCGAGAATTGCAGGATAACACAGGTAGAAGTCCCTCACTGATTTGGTTTTCCTACCAGATATGACCCCTAAAAATGAATGAAGACATTGAAGTCAAAGGTGGTATGTGAAGACTATGACAAGAGAAGACATCGCATGAAGACTATGGAGCGCGAAGACTTAGTTGTTTCGTCGTTCTTTTTCTTCTTTGTTGAGTCATAGGAACCACCGTACTGTTAAGTGGGGTCCAAGTGAACCAGTCAGAATGACTGAAGTGATGCTTAACCAAATCCTATGTCTTTGACTGAAGACTATGAGAGCAAATCTTGTACAGAGTTGGATAAGTCAGCTTTGCTTGTAGCCCAAGTAAATTTGTCGTGTGTGTTTGAAATTTGACCATTGGAACACGTGTCAGTTCCTTAGTGACCAAGGTCATTTCGGACAAATCAGGTCGGGTTGCCTAGTGGCTATAAATAGCCCACCCCCTACAACCATAAACGGTTGGCTGCTCAGAGTTAGTGCACGACTTTTGTCATTTGAGAGCAACCCACCTCGAAGCCTTTGAGAGAGTATTCCTTGCGAGGATAAAGCCCTAAACACCCAGAGCCAAAGAGTGTTAGGCATCACTTAAGTCTTCCTGTCTGTGTGATCTGAAGACTTATTACACTTGAGGACTATGAATCCTCCAGCCGGTTAGGCGTCGCGTTCTGAGCATCCAAGAGTCATTGTGGATCGCCGGTGAACGAAGTCTGTGAAGGTTTGGAAGTCTACCTTGAAGACTTACCAGAGTGATTGGGCAAGGACTGGGTGTCCTTAGCTCAAGGGGAATAAGGTGAAGACAAGGTCTTCTGAGTTGAATCTCAGCCTCCCTAACCAGACGTATAATTGTCATAGCAACTAGAACTGGTCCAACAAATCATTGTCTTCAATGAGTCACTGGTTTCATCCTTCCCTTCCCTTTACTTACTGTTGGTCCTTGTGAAGTCATTGTATGATTGCTTTATCTTTTGTCTTCACTGAGTGACTGCTTGTTCTGATTGGCTTCACAATATCTTCCTACCTGATCTTTACTGCCTAGCTGCTATTAGTCATTGTGCTTTCACTCCATTGAATACTTGACTATGGTTTGCCTAGTGTAGTCTACCTTCCGCTGCATGGTAATAGGTTTATTTCTATCGTTTGTCTTTGAAACTTCCATGTTTTGAAGACTTTCATAAAAATCGCCTATTCACCCCCCTCTAGTCGATCACTAGCACTTTCAGGTCGGCTGGGTCCAACTTGATCTGGTGGTAGGCTGAATAAGCATCCAGAAAACTCAGCAGCTCGCATCCGGCTGTGGAGTCTATCACTTGGTCGATCCGAGGCATGGCAAACGGGTCTTTGGGGAAGGCTTTGTTGAGGCTGGTCTAGTCAATACACATGCGCCATTTGTTGTTCTTCTTCAGTACAAGGACTGGGTTAGCAAGCCACTCTGGAAAAATACTTCCATAGTGAAGCCGGCTGCCAGAAGCAGGGCTATCTCTTCACCAACAATTCTTATCTTCTCCTCCGACAGTCGGTGGAGGGGTTGCTTGACTGGTTTTTCATCTGCTCTGACATGTAGCTTGTGCTCGGCGAAATCCGTCAGACCACCCGGCATGTCTTTGGGAGACCATGCGAAGATGTCCCGATTCTCACGGAGGAAATCGACGAGCTCGCTTTCCTATTTGCTCTCAGGGTTGGCCCCTATGACAGAATGCCTCTCTGGGTGCTCGGGGTCCAAGGGGATCTTCTTTGTTTCTTTAGCCGGCTGGAAGGAGCCCTGAGCCTCTAACTCTGTGGGATCTGGTGACAGGTCCAGCTGCTTGCTGGCCATGGCCACCACTCGGTCCAGGAGTTTCTTCTCGGCAGCAATCACAAGGGACTCAGCCAGCCGGCTGCTAGCTGCAACGCAGTCGGCCAACTTCTCATAGTCTCCGGATATCGTGATAATTCCCTTGGTCCCCGGCATCTTCATCTTGAGGTTGGCATAATGTGGCACCACCATGAACTTGGCTAGAGCTGGCTAACCTAAAAGTACATGATAAGGACTCTCCAGATCAACCACCTCGAACCAAATTGCCTTGCGGGAGAAGTGATCTTTGTCTCTGAAGATGACATCTATTTTGATCTTGCCGATTGGCGAGCAGGACAGGCCAGGCACAATACCATGAAAAATAGTCCGACTGGGCTGGAGCTGCCTCTCTTTGATGCACAATTTGTCCATCGTGGCATGGTACATGATATTGATGCTGCTGCCTCCATCTATCAAAATCCGGGAGAAACGAGCAGCTCGCCTCTCTATTGCAAGGGTGGCATGAACCCGGAGAAGGCATTACTTCTAGGTGGTCCGCATGGCTCCAGCTGATAGGCCTCTCAGACCAATGCATGAACTCTGGGCTGAGGCAACGACATTTACTTCTCGGTGATGGTGACGTCGGCTATGCCGGCCACCTGCCACACTAGTGAAGACGACGTAAGCTCCGTGCTCTTCGGGGTACTCCTCTTGGACCGTGCCGACTATTGGGCGAGCCGCTGGCTATTGGAGAGGAGGTGGCGGCTGGCCAGCTGGCGAAGGAGGGAGCAGTCCTTCGCCCTTGGAGATTCGAGTGAGCCAGTGGCACTTCTGGGTGGTGTGGTTGGACGGCTTCACGCTGCTATGGAATTTGCAGGGAGCATCAAGGGTTTTCTCATAGGAGAAAGTGGGCAGCCAAGCAGGTTTTCCGCCCTTCTGACGCTTGGGGCCGGGTTGTCCCTCTGGCTGCTGGTCCTCAACTGTCGCCACCTGCCGGCTGGTGGAAGCCGGCTACAGGGCCTTGCGCATGTTGTCATTCTGCTGCTGGCGCCGATTGTTGTCACCAGCCGGCGTCCGGGGAGCTGGAGGGAGTACCTTTCCGGTTGCATCCACTTGGAGCTCCGACTTCATGGAGGTGTCGGCCATGGCGTACTTGTCTGCTATGATTAGCAGCTCGTCGAGGTTAGCCGGCTCGTCATAGAGGAGCCGGTGCTTAAGTAAGGTGCCCTCTCGGCACCCGGCAGTGAAGTACTCAATGGCTTGCACCTCGTGCACCCCTTCGCGGGAGTTGTGCAATTTGGCCCACCGTGTCAAGTAGTCATGCATGCACTCGATGGGGCTTTGGACGCACAGAGAAAGCTGGCGAGGCTTGGGCGACCACTTGGAGGTACTGGTGAAGTTGCGGACGAAGACGTCGGTGAAATCTACCCAGTTGTTGACGCTGTGGGGCTTCAGGCTGTTCAGCCATGTCCAGGTCGTGCCCTGGAGCATGAGTGGAACATACTTCATGGAAACACTCTTGTTGTCGTTTGCTATGTTGATGGCGTGGAGTAATCCATCGGCCAATCCTCAGGCTTCACGGAGCCATTGTACTTGGGCGTGTCTCTTGGGAGCGAGAACCCTTTGGGGAAGGGCTCGTGGAGAATGCGGGAGCCGTTGTACTTGGGTGTGTCTCTTGGGAGCGAGAACCCAGGGATCGTGCCAGATGGTCAATCCGGTGGCAGGCGTCGTTCTCTCCAACTCCTTCACGGCGGCCTAGCCGGTCGCCGAGTGTCGGGTGGTCAACAGGTGGCGGGGAAGCATGCCTCTCCCGACGAGGAGGGGGAGGAGGCGGAAGATCGTTCTGTCGCTCCACTGCTCGAGGGCGGCCGTCTTGGTCGCGCTCGATGGTGATGTGCGTCCGACTACGGCTTGCAGTCGGCTCTCTGTCTCTCCGGTCACGGTTGCCACCTGTTGGCGACCGGGAGGTCGCTCCATGCTCTCTGTGAGGGGGAGGTTTTCAACATGCTGGCCGGGTTTGTCCACGCGGCAGCCGACATCTTACTGCACAGCGGCCGCGTCGATGAGTTGCTGAACGCGCTCCGTCATGCAGCGACACTCGTCGCCCTCAAGGTGGTCCAGCTCAGCTACTCCCGCCTGGGCAGCTCGTATGTTCTCCATGGCCATGGTGTTGATAGGGCGGTCTACCCCAAACATGCTGGCAGTGGCAGCGTCGTGCTTTCGTACCATGCCTACATGACTGGGCCCGCAAGTAGCCGACGTGCCGCCAATGGCGCGGTCGATCTCGCGCTGGAAGGCCTCGAAGAGGCGTCTCATGGCAGCCAACTTTTTGGCATTCTTAGCGAGCGAGACGCGGCAGGCTTCTAGTGTCTCGGTGTTGGCATCTGTCACGATGGGCGTGGACAAGTCCCGCAATGCCGCCTGCAACCGGTCCTGGCTGGCTCCACCAGAGGCTTCATTTGTGGCTGATGACTAGCAACTCCGTGATGGTGCTGCAGCTGCTCTCCGCGCGAGCGAGCGGGTCGTCGATGACCACCATGTTGGCGGGGAAGGAGTTGAAGGAAGCCGTGTCGGTGTCGACAAGAATCGGGTCGGTGGAGCCAACCAACTCTAGGTAAGTGGCGGGCTCGTTGGCGATGTGGAGCTTTCCAAGGAGGTCGACGAAGCAGCTCTCAGAGCTGGCTGCTCCCGCGTCGGGTGTGGGCTTGTCGGAGAGGAGGATCTCGCCGACGAGATCAGCGAGGCTGGCTGCCGTGCAAGCAACTTCTGCGCCATGCAGCGCGTCGACGCAAACGCCATCGGGCGTGCCGGGCTGGCTGCGCTCTCTAGGGAGAAAAAGTGTTCCCATCCAGAACAGATCTCCGGACGACGGTGCACCTAGCCCCACATTGGGTCCAAATGTCGGGGGTGTCGTGTGACATATGCCAAAGGATGGCTTATCATGGTGGGGGAGAGTAATACGTCGCCGGTGCCTAGAAATGGGATAAGGCATAGATATGTACGCCGACGCATCTTACCCAGGTTCGGGGCTATCCTAGGAGATAACACCCCTTTTCCTGCTCTACGGGATCTCTGCATGATCACTGTCTCAACAAGTAGCTACAAGCTTGCTCCTTGAGCTGTTTTGCTAGAGGAGGAAGAAGGGAAGGGCTAGCTCTAATCCTCTCTCTATGTGGGTGTGTTATCTAAGAAGCTGAACCCTTTGCATGGGCGCCCTGGGGGTTTATATAGGCCTACCTCCCAGGGGTACAATGGTAATCCGGCTGAGCATAGGACCCAACCGTTACTGTCTCTGGTGGCCGGCTTCAACACCGGTGTCACAGCCCTAGAATTGTTTGCAGATAGTTGCATCAGTGAGCATCATGCATCCTGTTATTTTCAAGAAACTGGAAGTGGGGACATGTGAAAGCCTCAGAAATCATTTCTGAAAATGACCAAGATAAAAATTGCTTCAAATAAGTCCAAGAAAATGTTCCTGTGAATCTCTGGAAATATTGGCAAGGGATAAATTTCAAACCAATATTTTTGGAATCTCAGAAAACAATTATTTTGGGCCTTTGAATTAATCCAATAAATATTTGAATTGGATCTATATTTATTATATAATAAATATATATTCAATAATTCTGAAAATTGTTGTGTGGATTTGGATAAGTCCATTTAGTTCATACAATTATTTTTATGAATTTTGAAATTGATTTGGCCTTAGAACTAAATCACAAACAGACTGCAAAAAAATAGAAAAGAGAAAACAAAATAGAGAAAACAGAAGAGAGAGAAGGACTGACCAGGCAGCCCAGCACTGTAGCAGCCGAGCGCATAGGGGCAGCACTGTCTTCTTCCCCTGCCAGGAGGAGAAGCAGCTGCGTGCCCACAGCACACGCAGCAGGCGCCACCTCCTCCCTGCCTGTTTCCCCTCCTCGAGCCTACCCGAAGCGCCAGCGAGATGGCCTCGACCCCCCTCTGCCATTCCCCTTTTCCTCTGCTTTCTCTCTCCCTCTCCCCGCCTTCTCATCGCCAAGGCCGAGAGCCATGCGAGCTCGTTGCCATGAGCCTCGCGGCCACACCTTCCCCCCCATGCCCCGCGGAGTGACCAGAAGCTCCGCCGTGACCTATTCTTCCTATCCGTCGAACCGCGCATCGCCGAACACCCTGCAACGCCGTCACCACCGTCGTCTTCCTCCTCGGGTGCCGAAGCTCACCGCCGTCGATTCGCCGTCTCCGACGCGTCCGCGAGGCCGCTGACCTACCCTGCCGCATCCTTGTGAGCTCCTTCTCCTCCCCCCTTGCTCATCCCCTCCGTTTCCATGCCCTAGCTACCTCTCCCACCATGACCGCGAGCTTCTAGCCGCCGGCCATGAGGTCGCCGTGGCTAGAGCTCACGCACGACGCGTCCGAGAACACCCCTGAGCTCAGCGTGCTCCCAGGATCCCGCTCCACCCACGAGATTATCCGGAGACGCACCCTAGCACCCCGTCCGTACACGACCGAACTCTCGCCGCCGCCGAAGTCGACATTGCGCTCGACTTAGGCCACCTCTCACCCTCCTGATGCTACCAATGGATACGCGCAAGCGCCAGCAACCCGTAGCCGCAAACCGCTCGTCGATCCGTGCCCTATAGCGCGAACCCGAAGCCCTCCGCCGTGCTGCATGCTCGCCGGCGACCAACCCCGGCGGCAGTCGACGTGGCACCGTCATTAGTACTAATAACGGGGCTAACTAACCTCCTTTGTCACTGACAAATGGGCCCCATGCCCTTAGTTAATCATAGGTTTATTCCCTGCTTAGATTAAGCTAATGCCATGGCCCACTGGTCAGTTTGACCTTGCCACCTCAGCGTTGACCTGGGCCCCACTGTCAGGTTTGACTTGGACCAGCCCCTTTGACCCGCTGACGTCATGCTTACACCTTGCTGACGCAGTTAATCATTTTCTGGATTAAAAATAATCAAGGAAATTCCAGAAATTAATTAAAACTTCTAAAAACCATAGAAATTCAACCGTAGCTCAGAATGAAATAATTTATATATGAAAATTATCAGGACATAACTTGTGAGGTACGTCGATCGATGGGGGGTAGTTAAAGTCGATCTAGGTATATGTTGGAAGATCGATCGGTATACATGCATGTGTGTGTTAGAAGCAAATGAGGCACGAGGAGAAGGATAGAGAGAGAGAGGGATGCATGTAGGAGGTGGTACGAGAGGCATACTATATCGAGGGGGAGGAGTGTCCGAGTATGAGAACGATGAAAAGAGTGGTGTGAGTGAGGCATGGACGGTGACAAGAGAAGAGGGGAAGCTTGTGTTTGTGCTAGGCACACCTGGCTAGAGAGGCATATCGATCGATGTGTGCCGTAAAGAAGGATCTGGGGGGCCTACACACACCGTGGGTGAACGACCTAAAGTGAAAAGACAAATTTGCGCAATGGAGCTAGAGAATGCTGAGGGAGGGTGAGAGGGATGCGGGCGTGTGCATGCACAAGAGAAAGTTAGCGCTAGCTACAAATATAAGAGGGTTGTGTGGGTGTAAAAGACGAATAGAGATCATATATACTTCATTATAAGAAGCGAATTCGGATATTTGAAGAATTTATCATAGTGTTTCAAACCGACGGATGTGTGAATATATGTAACGGTGATACACATGGTGTGGTTATGAACATGGTATACTACATTTAATATGTTTTATCTCTACTCTTATAAAAAACGGAGTTGTTGATGATGGTGTGCCTGCCATCCTGCATTATAGGTTGTCTGATTTATATCTGGCGGATAGCAAGGAAACTATGATGGTTGAAGTTGGCAACAATCATGATTGTAGATTCTCATTGAAATAGAGAAACAAATTCAAATATAGTTCGAATTGCAGCGGTAGTATAGACATTTGGAATGCACTAAAATGTTGGTATGAGTAGGTTACATGCATTATACAGCAAGGTAAAAAATTTAATCGGACATAACATGGATTCATACTCCCTCCTTCCATCTATATAGGGCGTAATGAGATTTTTAAGCCCGCCTTTGACTCTTGACAATATTAATAGTACATGACATGCACAATGTGAAAATTATATCATTGAAAGAACCTTTCACAGACGAATTTAACGGTTTGCTTTGTGTAAGTTGCATGTCATATATCATTGCTCTAATATTTGGTCAAAGTTAGCATTGAAAAATGCATTAGGCCTATATAGATGGAAGGAGGGAGTAGCTTTGAATAGCATTTGTATAGTAAAACGGGGCAAGACTCTCTCTTTGTGTGGTGTGAATAGTTTTTTTTTGTTTTCTTTTTGGTTGATGGAAGTGCGAATTGATTTGGTACGTACAAGTACAATATTACTACATGTTAGGCTTGTCCCTAAAATTCAACCCGCGTCTTGTTATATCCCGAAAATTCAGATATCGTGCTCCCAAAACTCGCGCCTTCACAACCCGCGCCTTGCTATCCCGAAATTACAATGCGCGCGAAAACTCCCTCCAGCTGCCAAATCCCAACACGCAAAATCCCCCTTCTAACCCTGAGCCGAAAGGGCCGCTAGTTCGAATCGGCGGGGGGTACTTTTGTAACACACCCTACATTTTGGACAAGCGCGTTCCTAAGTCATGCTTCACCCCCTCCCATCGCCCCCTTTTCGCCATTCGAAATCCCAGGCCGCCATAACCTCTCCGCTCCAGCCGTGAAACCCCACCCTCCTCCATCCGCCACGTCACCACTGCCCAGCCGAAGCCTCTTCCCCGACGACGTCGTCCAGCGCAACAGCTCGACGTCCCTCCTCCACCTCCCTGGATGAGGATCCGTCGTCCATCTCGCTGTCCCGCCGGTTCAGCCGCCCCGTCCTCCACCTCCGAGGAGCTGCTCTGACGATCGCCTCGTCTATCGCGGCTACTCCATCCCCACAGCGCCGCCTTAACATTTTCCACCGGTACCGCAGCATCCTCACCGACTCCTCGGACGAAGCCGAGGCCTACTCGGCGCCACCAAAGAGGTTGTACACTCATCGCATCGCACCTTCTCCTTAACTCGACCTCCCGGTGCTGATGGTGCTCCATCCCGCACCCCCATGGAGCGGCTACCTTGAAGCCGGCGCGCGGGCGACATCTCCATGGTGGCTCTCCCCCAGTGCGAGGTCCCTTCGGCGACCGTGTCCATACCAGCCGAATTTGCTGCTGCTGCTCCGGCTCGATCGCTCGCTCGCCCAGCTGCTGCTGCTGCTCTCCCCCTCGCTCGTGCTACTGCTCTACTCCGATTAAGCCACACTTCAGTCGACTGAATCAACTTTTGGGTCAGTCGATTTTCAGGGGTTGAGGGGGCTCGCCGGAGTTAAGGAAGAACCACCTGCAGCGGGGACGGGGGCTCGCCGGAGAGGTACCCCACTATTTATCTTAGGGTTCAGGGTGGGGAGGCGGGGGGCCTAGAGGGCTGGCCGGGGCAGCGGTGGCGAGTTGTTTCGAGGCGGCGAGGCGGCGCTGGGGCCGGCGATTCGGCCGGTGGTGGCTGGCGGCTCAGGGGGGTGCAGGTTGAAGATGAACTGCATGCTCTCCCTAAACTAGATGTCAAGTGCCTCTCTACTACCATTGCATTCAGTTTCGACAGTAGCATTCAGATTCCACAGTAAATTTCAGTTTCGACAGTTAAGTTTAGAGTCAATAATTTTACCTCATCTGTTGTAGTCAGGTGGTTTTTGGTGATGTTAATTTTACATCCATTTTACATCATCTATTGGAGATGCTATTAGAATCCCACTTGAGATTGACGATGTATGTCTTGTGCTGCTTCAGCCTTGACGTCTTACGGCTCACCGGAGATGCTCCAATGACAGAATGATCCGTCACAACAGAGCAGTGCCCTGGACGCCGTCTACAGATTCCTCAGATCTTCCTCCACACCTCTAACAGCCACCTCTGCCTCAACTGCTGCAGCGACCAACCCAATGATGCTGAGGTCGACACGGCTACGGCAAAGAGGTTGTACACTTGTTGCATCACTTATTACTATACATTCACGTCGATCCATTAGGGCTATTTTGGTTCAACGGAAAAACATCGATCCACTGGTTGTTACCATCACTCTAAATTTCTGCATGCTCTCCTTACATAATCTCACCATATTTTTTTCATATGCATGTCAGATATTTAACACAGTCATGCTGAACATGTAGAGAAAAAGAGAAGAGTTTTGCGCGGCAATACAATGCCATGCAGACATCGCTCCATGGTGGGTTCAATGGCAAACCCTCCCCACCCCTCTCCAGATTGTAATCCAGAGGAAGATATCTGTTCTGAGGCGGATTCGGATGCCGTTGACCACTCCTATTTACCCCCAAGATGTTAGTCATATCATGCATATGTTGCCTTTAAGTGCCTACTTTTAACATCATATATGTCATCTGCTTAGTTTAGACATGTTCTGTAATGCCACATGTTTAGTTTCTATATCATATATGGGAATTATGCAGTCTCATGTCTTTTAGCCAGCCATAACATATGTGAAATGTGCAATGCCATCCTGTTTAACCAGGCATCATATATTTGAATGATATCTTGCCCATCCTTTTCTTCATCACATTTCCATTTGTCGACAATGTTTGTACATTAAACTACTCTTCCTGTGAATCAACCATTTGGGTGGGAGATGGAAAAATCTGGAGTGAAAACAAGGCCTTCAGAGCAGACAGTGCTACCTGTCGAAGCAAATCTCTTGTTGGGTCCCGATAGCTCCTCAAAGATGGATTCAGAGACAGATGACCAGTCCTATTCCCCCACTGAGGTGTATGCTCTAACTTGGCACGGTTATACTGCTCATATCATGCATACGGTGTCTTGCATTGCATAGTTTAGACATCATATACACAATATTCAACACCATGTTCTTAGTTCAGACATCATATCGAATGCCCTCTATTTAGCATATAAATCACATATGTGAATTAAATGATGCGATCCTGATTACTTAGATAACATGTAGGTGAATTATGTCATGCGATCCTGTTTAGTTATTCATCATATCTTTGAATTATGTTATGCTATGCTATCCAGTTTAGATAGACATCATATATGTGAAATTATGTCATGCTATCCATTTTAGTTAAACAATATACATGTCAACTATTTCATGCCCTCTTTTTTCCACACTATCTATTGCATCTGTCTCTCATACAATGTCTGTACATTCAACTATGTTTCCTGTTTATCAGCCATTTGAATTGGAGCGGGTGATGCCAGTATCTAGCGGACTAAAAACACGGTCTTCAAATAAAACAGTGCTACCTCTTGGTGGAGATAGCACCCCGGTTGTACATGCACAAGAACCAGCCCTACCACACATAACCCAAACTCTCGCAGATTGTACCCCTACTACGATGGACAGAGAACCAGCTTCACCCAATCTAACCCCAACCCCAGCCGATAGTAACCCAGTTCCTGTTGACACAGCACCATCTCCACCACAGAGCTCCCAAACAAGAGCAGTTAGTAAGGCAGCTCCAGTGCCCATAGGGCCAGTACTATCACGGCGAACCCCAACTCCACCAGTTAGTACGCCTATTCCTGTGGAGGAAGCACAACCAGCTAGTCGTAGTTTAGCATCTATCGCATTTGATGTTGTTAAATCGTATGTGCGTATCTTCCCATCTTGGAAATATTATACTGAAGATGAAGGAAAATGCCAGTTGCAGGTGTTTGTCCAGGAGTTATGTGTAAGTAATGTTATTCATGGCAATTACTTTGCTTCGTCCCATACATCCTACCTCCATGATGGTTATAATACAGCAAATTTTCCCATTTTTCTCTATAGAGAAGGACCGATTTGGAAACTCAGGATGAGGTAACCTGTGCTAATACCTCTGCTATCTTCAAGAATGCTTGGTGGCAGTATCGGAATTACCTGAAGAAAACGTACTTCACCGGCAAAGAAACTCATCAAATTCCCTTACGTTCTCCTGAGACACATTTACTGGACGATGACTGGGAACGCCTTGTTCTGTACTGGTCCCGAACCAAGAATGTGGTAAGGTCTATGAGCTCATTTTCTATTTTTAAGTATTATATTCTTGCGTCTTACTGTACTCTGTTCATGTAGAACAAGTGCCTAAACCTGAAGAACAACTGTTCTAATTTAAGATTCCATTGCTACCATAGGACATAGATATATGTTTGTTTGATGCTTTTATTATGTACTAGTACTTGGCAATAGAAGACTTGGTAGTTTAATCCTGTCCACCTTACTAATGAACTGGTTCACCGAAATGAGTTTCATATACTAGTACATGCTAAACTTGTTATGTGTCTGCTTGTTTCTTCTTTTAGAATGCTGACAGAATATTGGGGAAGAGTGCCTTATTAAGCAACGGTAAAGGAAGTAATGCAGATAAGGTTCAGGATAGTGACACATCCTGTCTTGGTTTAGTGTTGGAGTTACTGGCCACTACCGCTTGCACAAGCTATTCAAACTCACTGTCTGAATCAGTTCGGTTTCTTGAGTCTCAACTACAAGCTGAAAGACATCGATCAGCTGTGCTGCGACAAGAAGCGGAAGGACTGCGGAAGTCCCTGGAGCATTCAGATGCATACTTTCTGGTGCAACAGCAAGCGTTGGAGGATTTTAGCGCCAAACAGGACAAAGCTAATCAGCTTGCTAAGCTTATTGCCAGCATGGTGGATACCCAGGATAACGTTTCTTGAGCTCTTCTGAAGTTGTTTCAGTTATGCTCTTGTTTTGCTGCCGCGTTTATTTGCACTGGTGGCCAATTTTGACGGCCAGTGTATATGATATGCTGCTTTGTTCCCTATATTTGCACTGGTGGTGAACTTTGATGCCCAGTGGATGTAATATGTGTAATAGGCGTGATAGCCTAGCGTTAGTTGCTTGCTTATTTATTTCCTTGTTGTCTTGTTTATTTGTTTGCTTGTAGTCATTGCAGTTCTTTTTCCGCGGTTAACTAGTGGCTGCAATAACCTATTTTTTAAAACTAGGCCACAATAACCATGGGCTAATATTTACTATAGTGACACTGGGCCTCCTACGGGCCGTAGAAACAGTGGGCCTTCTACGGGCCATAGAAACAGTAGGCCTTCTACGGGCCATAGAAACAATGGGCCTTCTATGAGCCGTATAATCAATGGGCCTTATACGGGCCGTATGATCGATTGGCCAAACATGGGCCAATAACAGGCCGCATTATGGCCGTAAACGGGCTAGAGTTGGAATCGTCCGTTCATGGGCCGACCGTAATGGGCCATCGTTAATAGGCCGTATTTGATGACGCTATGAAAACGGCCCAACATATTAACGGACCACAAACGGGCCGACTGTAACCACAGGCTGAATTTGGCCCACAAGCAGAAAATGACAGTAACGGGCCGTAAGTAAACGAATGCTGGAAATGAGCCCAAGAATAAATGGGCTCTGAGAAGGCCGAAAGATAACATGGGCTGGAAACGGCCCAACGGAATAACGGGCCGTTAATGGGTATAAAGTGATACACTGTTCATTACGGGCCAGTTTCACCATGGGCCGTTAATGGGTGTAAAGTGATACACTGTTCATTACGGGCCAGTTTCACCACGGGCCGTTAATAGGCCAAGAGTTACATAGGGCCTCATATGGGCCGAAAGACGTCATGGGCCATACATGGGCCAGAAGTGAAAATGGGCTGGAATCATATTGGATGGCCCAGATGACGCTACTGGGCCTAATTCGGATAGGGCGTAACGGGCCTTGGGTTAGCGGGCTGTAAATGGGCTATATGCGAATAGGCCGTTAACAGGCTTTCCATGGGCCGGCCGCCACCTTTTGACCAAGTCAAACGGGCCGGCCTTTTCACAGGAATGGGCCTCTATTGGGCCGTGCCATGTGTCGACGTATCATAGGCGCCTTCCGTCCAATGAGTGGTTGACATCTGTCCCAACGATGAGCCGACACGTGTTTCCTCCAGCCAATGATGATTTTGCACGTGGAAAATCCCCATTGGTCGGGGCTGTTAACGGGTTATCGGATCCAAAACCCGACCCGATAGCTTAACGGTGTTCCGTTATGGTGGATACCATGTGTCGGTCACCCTTGATGAAAGCACTTCTGTGACACGCGATTTATCATCATGGAAATGGACACTTCCGTGATGATAATTTTGGTAATGTCATGGAACACTTCTATGACAGCACAGGTATGACTATCTTGATTCTGTCATAAATTTGTCATGGATGTACATGCATGACAAAAAAAGCGACCTACTGTGACAAACACATATCATCACGGAAGTGTATTTTTTTTGTAGTGATGATACAATGAAAAAGTATGACCACCGACATCTAGCAATGAGTGTGTGAACATAAATGTAATGTCGGTGGGAAATACGTACCCCCCCAAGCTTAGGCTTTTGGCCTAAGTTGGTCTACGGCCATGGCTGGCCTGGCGGATATCCATAATAGTAGGTGGGGTCGTACTGAGATGCAGTGGCTATCGCCTTCCTGAGCTGCAGCGTGGCGACGAGCGGCCTCCGCCCTCCGCTCGTACTCATCTGCCTCCTCTCTGGTAATAACATATCTTCTTTTTGCCTGATAATCAAAGAAGGTAGGAGCAGGGAGAGTAATACGGACAGCATGCCGTCTGTCAAAGATTAGTCGATACTGGAGAGGTGATTCACTCCTCTCAAGTAACTGGTGGTGAACCATAGCATTAAAATCTAAATAAGCAGGAGGCAACTCAATATCATCTTCACGTATGGCTATACCAAGAAAATTAGCTATGCGGGTTGCATAAATTCCACCAAAGAAATCTCCATTAAATCTATTAAGATGCAACCTACATGCAACAATGGCTCCCAAATTATAAGATTTATCTCCTAACACATGACTCCTAAGAATACTGAGGTCAGGAACACACATGTGACATGCCTCATCTTTACCATTAATGCATCTACCTATGAAGAGAGCAAAATAATGTGTAGCAGGAAAGTGAATGCTCCCTATGGTAGCTTGTGTTATATCTCTAGATTCCCCCATAGTTATACTACCAAGAAAATCTCTAAATTCAGATTTGCGAGGTTCCCTGACACTACCCCATTGTGGAAGTTTGCAAGCAGTGGTAAAATCCTCTAAGTCCATAGTGTAAGAATTTTCATAAAGATCAAACAGGACAGTTGGAGAATTACATGAAGATGAAAATTCAAACCTCCTCACAAAGGAACTAGTGAGATAGTGATAATGGCTGCACTTTTCTTCCTCAAAGTTCACAAGATCATCGTTACACAAATATGTTTTAAATTCTTCCTTAATTCCCGCTCGATCCAGAAAGTTTTCCGAAGGCCATTCACAAGGACACACTGGAGCGTTTCTTGGTGGCTCATCATCAGCATCACGCATTGCAAGCCTGGGTCCTTGCTTCCTTGAAGAACCACCTTGGTACATTTTCCTAAGCGTATTTCTCCCTCTGAAAAATTCTGAATTTTTTTAGTAACTTCAAAATAAAAGTAAGCCAAACTCAATAATATTGATAGCAACTACTCCTACAAGTGCCTAGAGCCTATATCATGCATCAAAACTACTTGGAACCATATAAATTTGACATGCAAGATCAAGAACATGGTCACCTAGGCAGCACAAATTTGCAATGAATAAAGCACTAGAACAAAAACTAATTGGACCAATGGAGGAGTCACATACCAAGGAATAATCTCCCCAACCAGTTTTGTGAGAGGTGCTTTGAGCAATGAGATCGAAATGGTAGCAAAATGAGCTTAGACTCGGGTATGAACTGGATATTCGTGTTTGTGGGAGGAAGAAGAAGTGTATGGGTGAAAGGGTAAGTGGAGGAGGGCCACCGTGGGCCCACGAGGTAGGGGGCACGCCCAGGGGGGTAGGGCGCGCCCCTGACCCTCGTGCCCAGGTGCCAGCTCCCCCTGCTGTGTTCTCAGTGCCAAATATTCTCAAATATTCCAGAAAAAATCATATTTAAATTTCAGGGCATTTGGAGAACTTTTATTTTCAGGGTATTTTTATATTGCACGAATAATTCAGATAACAGACAGAAAATACTATTTTTATTTTATTTAATATAAATAACAGAAAGTAAAAGGAGGGTACAGAAGGTTGTGCCTTCTAGTTTCATCCATCTCATGCTCATCAAAAGGAATCCACTAACAAGGTTGATCAAGTCTTGTTAACGAACTCATTCTAAATAACATGGAACCGGAGAAATTTCGAATAACACTATGTTACCTCAACGGGGATATGCACATTCCCAACAACAAGAATATCATATTTCTTCTTGGCAGTAGGAAGAGGAAATTGAAAACCTCCAAATATAATTGATGGAATTTTTCCAATAGAGTTGATACAATGAACTTGAGGTTGTTTCCTCGGAAAGTGTACCGTATGCTCATTACCATTAACATGAAAAGTGACATTGCCTTTAGTGAAATCAATAACAGCCCCTGCAGTATTCAAAAAGGGTCTTCCAAGAATAATAGACATACTATCGTCCTCGAGAATATCAAGAATAACAAAGTCTGTTAAAATAGTAACGTTTGCAACCACAACAGGCACATCCTCACAAATACCGACAGGTATAGCAGTTGATTTATCAGCCATTTGCAAAGATATTTCAGTAGGTGTCAACTTATTCAAATCAAGTCTATGATATAAAGAGAGAGGCATAACACTAACACCGGCTCCAAGATCACATAAAGCAGTTTTAACATAGTTTCTTTAAATGGAGCATGGTATAGTGGGCACTCCTGGATCTCCAAGTTTCTTTGGTATTCCACCCTTAAAAGTATAATTAGCAAGCATGGTGGAAATTTCAGCTTCCAGTATCTTTCTTTTATTAGTAACAATTTCTTTCATATACTTAGCATAAGGATTCATTTTGAGCATATCAGTTAATCGCATACGCAAAAAGATAGGTCTAATCATTTCGGCAAAGCGCTCAAAATCCTCATCATCCTTTTTCTTGGATGGTCTGGGAGGAAAAGGCATGGGTTTCTGAACCCAAGGCTTTTTAATACTATTTTCCTAGCAACAAAGTCTTTCTTATCATAACGTTGATTCTTTGATTGTGAGTTATCAAGATCAACATCAGGTTCAATTTCTATATCATTATCATTACTAGGTTGAGCATCATCATGAACATTATCATTAACATTATCACTAGTTTCAGGTTCATTACCAGATTGTGTTTCAGCATCAGCGATAGAAATATCATTTGGATCCTCAGGTGTTTCAATAATAGGTTCACTAGAAGCATGCAAAGTCCTATCATTTTTCTTTTTCTTCCTTTTAGAAGGACTAGGTGCATCTATATTATTTCTCTGAGAATCTTGCTCAATTCTCTTAGGGTGGCCTTCAGGATACAAGGGTTCCTGAGTCATTCTACCACCTCTAGTCATAACTCTAACAGCGTTATCATTATTCTTACTATTCAATTCATTGAGCAAATCATTTTGAGCTTTAAGTACTTGTTCTACTTGGGTGGTAACCATAGAAGCATGTTTACTAATAAGTTTAAGTTCACCTTTGACATTATCCATATAATCACCCAAGTGTTCAAGCATATTTGAATTGTATTTCAATTGTCTACCAAAATAAGCATTGAAGTCTTCTTGTTTAACCATAAATTTATCAAACTCATCTAACCATGGACTAGCAAATTTAGTAGACGGAATTTCAGCTTTATCATATCTATACAGAGAATTTACCTTTACTACCTATGTTGGGTTATCAAGACCATGAGTTTCTTCAATAGGTGATGGATCAAGATCATATGTTTCTTTAACAGGCGGTAAATTAAGACCATGTATTTCTTCAATAGGAGGTAAATTCTTAACATCTTCAGCTTTAATACCTTTTTCTTTCATAGATTTCTTTGCCTCTTGCATATCTTCAGGACTGAGAAATAGAACACCTCTCTTCTTCGGAGTTGGTTTAGGAATAGGCTCAGGAATTGGCTCAAGAAGTGTCCAATTATTTTCATTTTCCAACATATTATTCAATAGAATTTCAGCTTCATCCGGTGTTCTTTCCCTGAAAACAGATCCAGCACAACTATCCAGGTAATCTCTGGAAGCATCCCCCAAGCATTAAGTAACTTGAGAAGCCTCCCCCAAGCTTGTGGGAGACTCTCTTCTTCAATTTGCACAAAATTATATATATCCCTCAAAGCAGCTTGTTTCTTATGAGCGGGGAAATATTTAGCAGAAAAGTAATAAATCATATCCTGGGGACTACGCACACAACTAGGATCAAGAGAATTAAACCATATCTTAGCATCACCCTTTAATGAGAACGGAAATATTTTAAGGATATAAAAGTAACGAGTTCTCTCATCATTAGTGAACAGGGTAGCTATATCATTTAATTTATTAAGATGTGCCACAACAATTTCAGATTCATAGCCATGAAAACGATCAGATTCAACCAAAGTAATTATATCAGGATCAACAGAGAATTCATAATCCTTTTTAGTAACACAGATAGGTGAAGCAGCAAAAGCAGGGTCAGGTTTCATTCTAGCATTTAGAGATTGCTGCTTCCATTTAGCAAATAACCTCTTGAGTTCATATCTATCTTTGCAAGCTAAAATAGCTAAAGAAGCTTATTTATCAAAAACATAACCCTCAGGAATAACAGGTGAGTCTTCATCATCACTTTCATTAGTATTATCAGATTCAATATTTTCACTCTCTCTAACCCTAGCAAGTTGTTCATCGAGAAATTCACCAAGTGGCACAGTATCAAGCATAGAAGTAGTTTCATCATAAGTATCATGCATAGCAGAAGTGGCATCATCAATAACATGTGACACATCAGAACGAATAGCAGAAGCAGGTTTAGGCGTCGCAAGCTTACTCAAAACAGAAGGTGAATCAAGTGCAGAGCTAGATGGCAGTTCCTTACCTCCCCTCGTAGTTGAGGGATAAATCTTGGTTTTTGGATCTCTCAAGTTCTTCATAATGATAAGCAGATATAAATCCCAAGTGACTCAAAGAATAGAGCTATGCTCCCAGGCAACGACGCCAGAAAATAGTCTTGATAACCCACAAGTATAGGGGATCGCAACAGTTTTCGAGGGTATAGTATTCAACCCAAATTTATTGATTCAACACAAGGGGAGACAAAGAATATTCTCAAGTATTAGCAGCTGAGTTGTCAATTCAACCACACCTTGAAACTTAATATCTGCAGCAAAGTATTTAGTAGCAAACTAATATGATAGTAGTGGTAATGGTAGCAAAAGGTAATGATAGCAAAAGTAATGTTTTTGGTATTTTGTAGTGATGATAGCAATAGCAACGGAAAAGTAAATAAGCGAAGAACAATATATGGAAAGCTCATAGGCAATGGATCAGTGATGGAGAATTATGCCGGATGCGGTTCATCATGTAACAATCATAACATAGGGTGACACAGAACTAGCTCCAATTCATCAATGTAATGTAGGCATGTATTCCGAATATAGTCATACGTGCTTATGGAAAAGAACTTGCATGACATGTTTTGTCCTACCCTCCCGTGGCAGCGGGGTCCTAGTGGAAACTAAGGGATATTAAGGCCTCCTTTTAATAGAGTACCGGAACAAAGCATTAGCACATAATGAATACATGAACTCCTCAAACTATGGTCATCACCGGTAAGTATCCCGATTATTGTCACTTCGGGGTTAACGGATCATAACACATAATAGGTGACTATAGACTTGCAAGATAGGATCAAGAACTCTCATATATTGATGAAAACATAATAGGTTCAGATCTGAAATCATGGCACTCGGGCCCTAGTGACAAGCATTAAGCATAGCAAAGTCATAGTAACATCAATCTCAGAACATAGTGGATACTAGGGATCAAACCCTAACAAAACTAACTCGATTACATGATAGATCCCATCCAACCCATCACCGTCCAGCAAGCCTACGATTGAATTACTCACGCACGGCTGTGATCATCATGAAATTGGTGATGGAGGATGGTTGATGATGACGATGGCGACGGATTCCCCTCTTCGGAGCCCCGAACGGACTGCAGATCTGCCCTCCCGAGAGGTTTTAGGGCATGGCGGCGGCTCCGTATCGTAAAATGTGATGAATCCTTCTGTCTGATTTTTTTCTCCCCGAAACCAAATATATAGAGTTGGGGTTGAGGTCGGAGGAGCTCCAGGGAGCCCACGAGGTAGGGGGCGTGCCCTAGGGGGGCAGGCGTGCCCCTCACCCTCGTGGACAGGTGGTGGGCCCCCTGGTCTTCATCTTTTGCAAGGATTTTTTATTATTTCCGAATAGATGTTCCGTGAAGTTTCAGGTCATTCCGAGAAATTTTGTTTCTACACATAAATAACACCATAGCAATTCCGCTGAAAACATCGTTAGTCCGGGTTAGTTCCATTCAAATCATGTAAGTTAGAGTCCAAAACAAGGGCAAAAGTGTTTGGAAAAGTAGATACGACGGAGACGTATCAGGGACGCCCCTCGGGGTGGCGTGGTTGACGGAGGCGGCGTGTTGGGAGTAGCTCTTAGTGGATCCTCCTGCTGCTGTCCTCCTCCTGCGATCACGGCAAGGTCAGCTCCAAGGATCTTGCCCTTGGCACACGTCGATGAGGGGCGAGTGGCGAACTGACGCTGGGGGCTGCTCCGGGGGCTGCTGTCCGGGCTACTCACCACCACCAGTGGTGCCTTTGAGGTGTCCAGGGCTAGCCGTCCGCCGAAGACCTGGCCCTCTTCACCCTCTGGGCCAGCGTCTCGCATCCCTGCCGAGACGAAAACAAGTCAAGATAAGAAGCACAGTTAGAGGAGCTGGAGATGACGAAAGGAAATGGCACTTACTCGTCCTCCACCTCCTCTTCTGCTGCCTTCCTCTTCCTCCTCGGGCTGAGAGACCCGAGGTCAAAGAAGACCTCCGTGTCGTCGCCTGTGGGAGGAGGGGAACCAGGTGGAGGAGGGGAAGCAGGCGGAGTTGGGGAACGCTTGGACAAAGAAGAGGCAGATGCTTTCTTCTTCGCCACCGCGGCCTTCATCAACTTCTTCACCGACGCAGCCCTCGTTTGGCGCGTGGACATCTCCTCAGCATGCGGGGGTTGCACGGCCCTGTCGGGCCGGACCGGCTCGCCGGAGCGGGCCCGCTGTAGGACTCGCCCTTTCCCCGTGGCTGGGGGCTCGACAGCTTCAGCTTCCTCCTCGGACGACTCGTCGTCGTCATCCTCGACGAGAGGGGGCCCGGTGTGGGTGCTGCTGGCCTCCCCAGCAGACTCCGCCCACTGGGCGAGTTCCTTCTCCTCTGCGGCCGCCTCAGCCTTGTACTCCATGCCGCCGGCGCTGCCGGCCTCCTTGGCGAGCTCCGCCTTCGCCGCCCTGGTGGCGGTGTAGTCCAGCTCCGCCTGGGTGGTGTCCTGGATGAGTCGTGGCTCGTCGCGGACGTACTTCTCCTCCAGACCATCGAAGAACTCCTGCACCTGCTCCTCCAGCAGCTCGGCCCAATTTGGGACAGGGCCATGCACATTGCAGTCTGGCATCATGGTGATGATGTCATTCCGGTGCGAGTTATTGCTCAACGGGACCACCCCCACCGACAACCCAAACAAGGGCCCCTTGGCGACCTTGTTGGCCTTCGCGGCCTTGCCGGACCTCTCGGCCATGCAGTCGTGGACCACGTCAAGCTGGAAGAGTCGCTGGCAGAAGTGAGTGTGCGCCAGCACCATGAAGTTGTGGTCGAGGCCGGGGCGAAGCCTCATGATATCGGCCGCATTCGTGAAGAGCCAGGCCGGCCACCCCTTGTTATGCAGCAGAGCGATTCGGCGGCGGATGAAATCCGCCCCGGTCATTTCAAGGGTGAGCCCGGCCTCGGTGAGGCAAAGAATCCGGGTGATGGCGATCTTGAGCTTGTCATCCTCGGCGTCGACATCGCCCCATTCGGGCCTGCGAACCGGCGACGCCTGGCGAACCCGGCAGAACTCCTGTGGGTCATCCTCCTTGATCCAGCACCACCGGCCCCGCCATTCTCCTCACCTCTCCTTCTGGGCCCCCTCTGGGTACGTCCCTTTGGACCTCGGGATCCAGGCGATGCAACCAGAGATGGCGCCTCCCTTGGATGCGAGGGTAAAACTAATGGCGGAAGAGCGCCGTGTTGGGGACAACTCCGGCGAAGCCCTCACAGAGGTGGGAAAAAAGAGCAATGCACGACACATCATTTGGAGTAAAGTCCAGGAGGTGGAAGCCAAATGTGTGCATGACATCATTGAAGAAATCAGAGAAATGGGGGAAGAGGCCGCAAGGGAAGTAGTCAATGAAAAATGGGTACCGATTCGGGGCGGCCTCGGCACAGTTGGCAGGGACGACGCGTCTGGCTGGATGCCCCGTCTTGCACCCCCACAGGGGCCTGAAGCTGTCTCGGAGCTCGAACACGTCGACCGTCAAGGGGAAGTAGGCGAGTTGCATCCGCCGCGCCGCCAGCTCACTCCACGATGGCTCCGTCGCTCCGGCGTCCTTGGCCATCCCTTTGCCCTTGTTGGTTTTGGGGGCCATGGCGGCTGCAAGAGGTGAGGGGTGGAGGACAGCGAAGACGCAGCGGCGTCAAGAAGGGGTAGAAGCTTGAGAAGGAAGGTGTAACACCCCCAGTGTCATGCTACAGTAACCCTATGTGACTAAACTAATCATTTTTGCAAACAGTGATTAATCACCTTTGTTCAATATCCCATTTGAAATTCCAGTCAATTGAAATTCAAGTGAAGTTTGAAGTTGCTCAAAAGTTGCTGGAAAAATGTTCATCATTTGACAAAAATTCCATAACAATTATTTGTTAAGGAACACAACATCATCATCAACTCTAAATGGTCCTAATGCATTTTAACAGAGCAAAAATAGCCTTTAAAATGCCCTTTTCTTTATTGTGTAAATTCAATTGAACTCCAAAAATGCCAAAACTTTTTGTGGCAGTGCTGGATATTGCAAAGTAATTTTGTGACCAAGTTTCACATTTTTGCAAAATCTTATGGAAGCTCAAAATATTACTAAACCCCTTTCTGTAAAAAGAAAAAAAGCAAAAGTAAAAAAAGAGAAAGAGCACAGGCCATTGTGCACTAGGCCAAGTGCACAGTGCCTGGCCCGAGCCTCGGCCCACTCCGGCTAGACCGGCCCAGATCCTCCTCGGGTCGCCTTCTCCCCCTGTTCCCCTGACCGGGGTCGCAACAGGGGCGAGCACCCCCTCGACGCCTCGAGTCCTCCCCCTCACCTGCCGCCACTCCCACTTCCCCTCACCCACTCCGCTTGCTCCTCCTCTCCTCTCCCCCTTCAGATCCATCGCTTCCGAGCACGTCCATGGCCGCGACGCCGTGCTGACCGCGGCCACCGCTGTCCCCGCCCCTCTCCGACGAGTCCCCGAGTGCTGCCGTGCCCAGCTACATCATCTCCGACCACGGACTCGAGCTCGTCGCCCCTAGAGCGCCGTCACGCCGTCGTCTTCAACCTCTGTTCGCCCGGGATCACCGCCGCCGTACGTCGCCGTCGAGCTCCCTCCGGCTCCCTCGTCCGCTTCCCTACACCCGCAGTGAGCAGCCGCTTCGATCTCCCCTCTCCTCGGCCTCTCCTAGTAGCCGTAGTCGCCGTTCCCGTCGCCGCCCGAATGCAGCTCCGCCGCGAGGCTCGTCGCCGACATTGTGGATGTTGACCTGCTCATCCGAGCACTCGAATGTGCTCAGGTCCTCTCACCGCGGCCGCTCGTGCCGCTAGATCCCCTCCCCGTGCCCTCTGTCGCCATTGGCGGAGATGGCCGAACTCTGGCGTCCGCCTCGCTGCGTGTCATTGTCGTTTTAGGTCTTCCCGAGGCCAACCGTTAGCGTCACACGACGCACCTCGCTCCCCTCTTTCAAACGCCACCTTGCGCGCGTAAAACGGTGGCCGGAGCGCGTTTTCCGACGAGTCCCGAGGTCTCCGCCGCATTCTGGCATCGCCGGCCCCGCTGAGCTGGCGCCGAGTGGGACCCATCATGATCGCTGATGAGTGGGCCCCTGCGCCCTTTTGACCGCGTTGACCAAAGTCAACGCGGGACACTGTTCATCCCTCTCGCTGACATGTGGGCCCCCTTTGTTATATTAGTCTAATAACATTTTATAAATAAAAAGGATTAGTTAACCTAAAACACTCACTGACGCCCGGGGCCCACTCCTCTAATTATCTTTGCTAGTTTAGTTTTAATCCACTGTTAAAATAACAGAGGCTGACATGTAGGCCCCACTGGACCCACAGGTCAGGTTTGACCTGGTCAGCCGTCTGTTGACCTGCTGATGTCATTGTGACATCATGCTGACGTCATATATCTTTTTCTGTAATTAAAATAATTCCAGGTTATTGTTTTAATCTTTAGAAATTCATAGAAATTAAACCGTAGCTCGGATGAAAATGTTTTCTACATGAAAGTTGCTCAGAAAAATCCAACCAATCCGAATGCGCGGTCCGTTCGTCTGTCACATGCCCCTAGCATGTCGAACATGGAACTTTCCCCCCTCTTTTCCTCTGTCCGGAATCCGGCTAATGTCGGGAATTCATCCTCGGATGTTTATCCTTCCGTCTACAACGTGTAGTACTACGTTAGGACAACCCTAGCTCTGCCCGACGTCATGTTATGCCTTGTGATGCATTGTTTGCTCTGTATTTACTGTTTCTTCCCCCTCTTATCTCCGGTAGACCTCGAGACCGATGATGCCGTTGTGATCGACTACGTCACAGACGACCCCTCCTTCTTGTCTGAGCAACCAGGCAAGCAAACCCCCCTTGAGCATTCCAATATTGCCTATTTTCTTTTCCTCTCATGCTTGCATTAGAACTGCTACTGCTTTCTGTATGATCCTACTCGGATGCATAGCCTGTTGTTGTTACCTGCTTTCATACCTTACCTGCTTATCCTAAACTGCTTAGTATATGATGGTTACTGATCCATCAGTGACCCCCACCTTGTCCTAGTTGCCTCGCTTTATGTTTGATGACTCGATCAACACGATCGACGTCCAGGCCTCGACACTTCACATCACCCCCCTAGTTGTACGACTCTGCAGAGCTACCATCGAGTGCCGAGGACAGAACCTCTTACATCACTCCGGATGAGATCTCTGTAGTGTGGCTATCCGGTCGTGGTCATCGAGGGTGATATCCTCCTTAACCACCTCCGGTACGGCTCTGTCGTGCAACCCCTCAAGTGTGAACCTCAAGGGTGGATCCTCTTACGTTCACCTTGATGACAACATCGAGTGGAATTCACCGAGGGTGATTCCTCGGGTTTTCCCTTTGGTGTTAGACACATAGTTACTATGGTTACTATGACTTTGCATTGAGCCATGTTACTAAGACAGGTCGACAGTGAGGGGTACCCGCGCGAGCTTAATAGCGAGTGATGTGGAGTCGGGTTGACCTGGAAGGTGCCCGCAAGATACTTACGAGGTGTGGCCGGGCATTCTTAGCCCTTGCCGCAAGTACTCGAGACGGGGCGACAGGGTCACATCGATCGTGAGTCTCTGCTCGTTACCGCGCGTTCCTAATCCACTACGATTTGGATATTTGATCCGAGGGGCCTCTAGCCTGATAGCACTAACCATCACGTGGGCATATTATGGGCGTTCTGTGTCGTATACATCAGTCGAAGCTTAATAGACGTCAGCGACTGAGCGGCGCGCGCCGGGTTAGACTAGAAAGCACCTACCTTGTTGAAGGAGGTAGCTAAGTCTGCTCACTGGCCGCGTACGCAATGTGCGGGAGTTCCCGGGGAGATGGCCCATGACCCCTTGGGGCATAGGTTTAGTCCGGCGTGCTGGCCTCTCTATTAAGCCTAGGTCGGGTTGCGGCGTATTGTTTGGCCGAGGCCGGGCATGACCCAGGAAAGTGTGTCCGGCCGGAGTTAATCGAGCGTGGTGGGTAAGTTGGTGCACCCCTGCAGGGAAGCAAACATCTATCGATAGCCTGTCCTACGGTAACGGAAACTTGGAGTTGTATCTCGATCGATACAACTAGAACTGGATACATGAGATGAGACATGGAGATGAGACTTGGATATGAGATGATAACTGGATAGTATGGCTCTAGGATTGCTTTCTCGCAGGGAGTCGAGAAAGGATCTCTGGCCGAGGTTGATACCATTACTGCTACTTTACTTTATGCTACTCTACTCCCTCCTGTTGCTGCAAGATGGTGGTTTCCAGAAGATGCTAGTCTTCGATAGGCTAGGCTTTCCCCTTCCCTTCTGGCATTTTGCAGTTTAGTCCACAGATACAACCCATTCCTTTGATACAGATGCATACTTAGTTTAGATCTGATGTAAGTCTTGCGAGTACTTTGGATGAGTACTCACGGTTGCTTTGCTACTTCCTTTTCCCCATACCCGATTGTTGCGACCAGATGACGGATCCCAGGAGCCAGACGACGCCACTGATGACTACTACTACCCGGAGGGTGCCTACTACTACGTGACGGACCGCTGACGACTAGGAGTAGTTAGGAGGCTCCCAGGCAGGAGGCCTTGCCTTTTCGATCATTGTTGCTTTTGTGCTAGCCTTCTTAAGGCAAACTTGTCTAACTTATGTCTGTACTCAGATATTGTTGCTTCTGCTGACTCTTGTGTCCTCGAGCTTATGTTTTCGAGCCCTCGAGGCCCCTGGCTTGTAATATAAAGCTTGTATTATTTTACATTGTGTCTAGAGTTGTGTTGTGATATCTTCCCGTGAGTCCTTGATCTTGATCGTACACATTTGCGTGTATGATTAGTGTACGATTGAATCGAGGGCGTCACAAGTTGGTATCAGAGCCAACTGCCTGTAGGTCGCCCCCTTTCCAACTCCTTGGCTGGAATCGAGTCTAGTCACTACAAAACTCTTACTAACATGGTTGTGTGTCTTACAGGCCCACGTCGCCATTGGGTGGTATTAGGATCTTTTACTCCTCGACCTTTACTCTGGGACTCTTATTTCTCTTCTATTCGGGTTAAATGATTTTGCTAACTCTAACACTAGGATCTCGTAACTACTTCCTCCCGGAGAGACCCTTTATTCCAGATGATGGTTTAGATCATCAGAAGACCCCGAAGATACTTTTCGATGTTTTTCCGAGACCCTTGTGTCCATCGCTTTTGCAATTGCCTTCCATCGATAAATCCTTATGGATAACTAAATACACTTGCTGTTCATACAATCATTCCCAGCAGCTCTTGTTATTACAAGATACATCGAATTATTCTCCGACGTTTTAAGAATCCTTTGAGCTTACTGCCTTACAGTTCCTTGTCATCTGAATACCCCTACGAATAATTCCTCTCTATTACCGAAGATTCTTCATCCCCAGTTGTTTGAGTGTTTCACAAAAATCTTCGAAATCCTATTCGTTCTTGTGAAAATCCTCAACAGCCTATTGTTCTTGAATTTCTTGCTTGCTTGCATTATGGTTAATACCGTAAGTCTAGTAATCTTATTGTCATCCTTTGTCATTATAATTTTGAGTCCGTTGATACAATATGTTGCGAATGCTCGCGATCCTCAATCAGATCCTAGAATTCATCCTTCCAGCTCAGACATCATTTTAACATGTGCTGGATCTCGACCAATCAAATCGCCATCGATTGTACCCCTATGGCTATTCTACCTATCCATCCCTAATCAGAGCATGGCTTCTGATCCCTTGTCTTGGAATTCATAATTCCTTTGCAATTGAGCCTTGAGTTAGTCAGTTGTTTCTATAATCTGATCTCCTTGCATTCTCTCTTCCTCTGGTTGAATACTGATGCTCACATCAAATCCCTTGTGGACCACAAGACCCCCCCCTCTTTTCGGATTTTATCCGACAACGTCCTTCATATTCAATAAGCTTGTGAGCCTTTCCTCGATACGTAATGCTTTTGGTAAATTGTATCCTCCGCTTTCACAAGCAGGCTCTACTACCGAGCTTGAGTTATTATTCTTGAAATTTATGATATATGTTCCTAAGATTCCCTGATGGGTTGAACCTATGCCTTCCATAATCTGTGTGAACTAGAAAGTTATGCGGATTATACTCTACTGGCTTTCGTTAGATAAAATTTCAATACTACAGCTTCACCAAGAGCGAGAAGTAAAATGAAAGGTTATGCATTGTAGAAGTGGGAGTCGACCCTGAACCTTGTGTTCATGCCCACGGACACGGTGCGGGACTTATCATGAAAGCTTCTTGCAAGGATATTTAATCATTTGAATAATTCTTCCGGTATCTTGAATTGGATCCCTTGTAGTTATGGTCCTGACCACATTTCCTCCTTGATCCCATTTACCGGTAAGTTAAAATTACTTATCCTCTGCAAATCATTTCCCCCGTCCAACCTCTACTCTGATTTACCTTCTGGCATTACAACTAGTACTTGTTACTGGGAAGCTTTATACCCCATCACATCATTACTAGCCTGATCGGCTATATTTTTATCTTGTCAACTTTTTAACTGTGCTACCTAGTCCTTATGCCCGGAGCAACTTCCGACGATGAGCTAAGCTTGCATCGTATCTTCCTCATCTTAGCATTTCACCTCGAACAACAAGCTTGACTTTGGGCTTGTGTCGAATCTGAGGTTCTCATAGCCTTTCACTTCATCCTCCCTTTTTTGCGCGGTGACATCTTCATGCAATCTCTCGACAAATGTGTCGTGATCATCATCAACATTCTGAGCTTTTTCTAGGATATCAATCGAATTCATGGTAAGATATACAATCCTTCCCCTTGATGATTTATGTCGTCATCGACAACATTCTTGCCTTCCCTAACACAAACTTGTTCATATAATTTTGGAAATACATCCTTTTTGGCATGTCGATGGATTGTGACTGAGCCCATCGGCCACACCATCATCTTTTTCTTGCTGAAATTGTATGACTTATTTTATATGTTGTTCTGATGGATCCTTGGTGTATCCGAAGTCTAACCTTTCCCTGATGACCATGTCAACACTATCCCGAAGCATGTGCGTGGTACTCCTATCATCAACAAGAACGTTGGGAGCGCAATGCTAACTGTTCTTGATCAATTATCCTAACACCGTTGTATGGGTAAACCTCTTAAATTCCTCGCCCTTTGTCTAAATAGTTTAATACTTGGAGCCCTATCGTGCTCTACTTTTCCTTGGGAAAGTTATACTCTAATACTTGGGTATAAATACCTTTCTTTCCATTGGTCTGATTATCATAATAATCACATTTTCCTTTCCATTGCTTTGTTTCACCTTTCTTGTAATCTAACTTGTCTGAGCAGAGATAATTTCCTACTTATGTAAACACCTCGGTGTACAATTTGTCAGTAATACCCTGTTACTATTGTTGATGACATTTCGGTAACCACCGATGGACGAGAACTTTGGCTATTGGTCCGCCTCGTTTCAATGAGCAGGAAAGTAGTTCGCTTCGTCCCTCGCCCTTGGTACCAACGTTGTTGGCAACATAATTGACAGTCTATCATCTGCCATGCCTTGCTATCGGCCCTTTCTACTTTAAACCCACCTGGTGGGCCCATAACCCACAGTTCCACATGATCGAAACCTGACACTCTTCTACAACCTTGATTCTGAATCATACATTCAACTTGGCTTCATATGTAATTTATGAGCCACCTTCCCTCAATTATTCTACTCCGGTGTCACACGCTACATTTATTCCGTTGCTCTGAACCCCTCTCACACATTGTTTCAGGCATCGAACATTTGCCTACTGCTTAAAAATTCTCATGCCTACTTTAATTATCTCGAGGTATTTCTAGAGTTCCAACTCGAGAGATACTCGTATGTTCATTCATGGGTTAACCCCATATGATTACCCTTATAGCATTCTATCGTTGCCGAACTCCCCCTTACGTATTCGTAAGTATGATGAAGACCCCGAAATAAGGGTGATGATTTCATCTTGATGACCTGGAGCAGAGAATTAAAGACATCAACGGAAGGGCATGACCTCTTCGAGGAGAGCAACGAAGAGCGTGAAGACACGTTAGAATTTCGTAACCAACTCTTTCCCCCTAACTCCACCCCTTAAATCTCGGGACGAGATTTCTTGTAGTGGAGGAGATTTGTAACACCCCTAGTGTCATGCTACAGTAACCCTATGTGATTAAACTAATCATTTTTGCAAACAGTGCTTAATCACCTTTGTTCAATATTCCATTTGAAATTCCAGTCAATTCAAATTCAAGTGAAGTTTGAAGTTGCTCAAAAGTTGCTGGAAAAATGTTCATCATTTGTCAAAAAACCCATAACAATTATTTGTTAAGGAACACAACATCATCATCAACTCTAAATGGTCCTAATGCATTTTAACAGAGCAAAAATAGCCTTTAAAATGCCCTTTTCTTTATTGTGTAAATTCAATTGAACTCCAAAAATGCCCAAACTTTTTGTGGCAGTGCTGGATATTACAAAGTAATTTTGTGACCAAGATTCACATTTTTGCAAAATCTTATGGAAGCTCAAAATATTACTAAACCCCTTTCTGTAAAAAGAAAAAGAGCAAAAGTAAAAAAAGAGAAAGAGCACAGGACACTGTGCACTGGGCCAAGTGCACAGTGCCTGGCCCGAGCCTCAGCCCACTCCAGCTAGTCTGGCCCAGCCCCTCCTCGGTCGCCTTCTCCCCCTGTTCCCCCGACCGGGGTCGCAACAGGGGCGAGCCCCGCCAGACCGCCTCGCCGTCGACGACGAGGGAGGGGATAAGAGCGCCCCCTCGACGCCTCGAGTCCTCCCCCTCACCTGCCGCCACTCCCACTTCCCCTCGCCCACTCCGCCTGCTCCTCCTCTCCTCTCCCCCTTCAGATACACCGCTTCCAAGTGCGTCCATGGCCACGACGCCGTGCTGACCGTGGCCACCGCTGTCCCCGCCCCTCTCCGACGAGTCCCCGAGTGCTGCTGTGCCTAGCTACATCTTCTCCGACCACAGACTCGAGCTCGTCGCCCCTAGAGCACCGTCACACCGTCGTCTTCAACCTCCGTTCGCCCGGGATCACCGCCGTCGTACGTCGCCGTCGAGCTCCCTCCGGCTCCCTCGTCCGCTTCCCTACACCCGGAGTGAGCAACCGCTTCAATCCCCCCTCTCCTCGGCCTCTCCTAGTAGCCGTAGCCGCCGTTCCCGTCGCCGCCCGAACGCAGCATCGCCGCGAGGCTCGCCGCTGACGTTGTGGATGTTGACCTGCTCATCCGAGCACTCGAACATGCTCAGGTCCCCTCACCGCGGCCGCTCGTGCCGCTAGATCCCCTCCCAGTGCCCTTTGTCGCCGTTGGCGGAGATGGCCGAACTCCGGCGTCCGCCTCGCCGCATGCCGTCGTCGTTTTAGGTCTTCCCGAGGCCAACCGTTAGCGCCACGCGACGCGCCTCGCTCCCCTCTTTCGAACGCCACCTTGCGTGCGCAAAACGGTGGCCGGAGCGCGTTCTCCGATGAGTCCCGAGGCCTCCGCTGCATTCTGGCGTCGCCGCTGACGAGTCGCCAGCCCCGCTGAGTTGGCGCCGCATGGGACCCATCCACGATCGCTGACGAGTGGGCCCCTGCGCCCTTTTGACCACGTTGACCAAAGTCAACGTGGGACACTGTTCATCCCTCTCGCTGACATGTGGACCCCCCCTTTGTTATATTAGTCTAATAACGTTTTATAAATAAAAAGGATTAGTTAACCTAAAACACTCACTGACGCCCGGGGCCCACTCCTCTAATTATCTCTGCTAGTTTAGTTTTAATCCATTGTTAAAATAACAGAGGCTGACATGTAGGTCCCACTGGACCCACAGGTCAGTTTTGACCTGGTCAGCCGTCTGTTGACCTGCTGATGTCATTGTGACATCATGCTGATGTCATATATCTTTTTCTGTAATTAAAATAATTCCAGGTTATTGTTTTAATCTTTAGAAATTCGTAGAAATTAAACCGTAGCTCGGATGAAAATGTTTTCTACAAGAAAGTTGCTCAGAAAAATCCAAGCAATCCGAATACGCGGTCTGTTCGTCTGTCACATGCCCCTAGCATGTCGAACATGGAACTTTCCCCCCTCTTTTCCTCGGTCCGGAATCTGGCTAACATCGGGAATTCATCCTCGGATGTTTATCCCATCCATCTACAATGTGTAGTACTACGTTAGGACAACCCTAGCTCTGCCCGTCGTCATGTTATGCCTTGTGATGCATTGTTTGCTCTGTATTTACTGTTTCTTCCCCCTCTTCTCTCCGGTAGACCCCGAGGCCGATGATGCCGCTATGATCGACTACATCACCAACGACCCCTCCTTCTTGTCTGAGCAACCAGGCAACCAAACCCCCCTTGAGCATTCCGATATCGCCTATTTTCTTTTCCTCTGATGCTTGCAGCAGAATGCTACTGCTTTCTGTATGATCCTACTCTGATGCATAGCCTGTTGTTGTTACCTGCTTTCATACCTTACCTGCTTATCCTAAACTTCTTAGTATAGGATGGTTAGTGATCCATCAGTGACCCCCACCTTGTCCTAGTTGCCTCGCTTTATGTTTGATGACTCGATCAACATGATCGACGTCCAGGCCCCGACACTTCACATCACCCCCTAGTTGTACGACTCTGCAGAGCTACCATCAAGTGCCGAGGGTGGAACCTCTTACATCACTCCGGATGAGATCTTTGTAGTGTGGCTATCTGGTCGTGGTCATCGAGGGTGATTTCCTCCTTAACCACCTCCGGTATGGCTCTATTGTGCAACCCCTCAAGTGTGAACCTCGAGGGTGGACCCTCTTACGTTCACCTTGATGACAACATTGAGTGGAATTCACCGAGGGTGATTCCTTGGGTTTTCCCTTTGGTGTTAGACACATAGTTACTATGGTTACTATGACTTTGCACTGAGCCATGTTACTAAGACGGGTCGACCCTAAGGGGTACCCGCGCGAGCTTAATAGCGAGTGATGTGGAGTCGGGTTGACCTAGAAGGTGCCCAAGAGATACTTACGAGGCGTGGCCGGGCATTCTTAGCCCTTGCCGCAAGTACTCGAGACAGGGCGACGGGGTCACATCGATCGTGAGTCTCTGCTCATTACCGCGCGTTCCTAATCCACTACGATTTGGATATTTGATCTGAGGGGCTCTGGCCTGATAGCACTAACCATCACGTGGGCATAGTATGGGCGTTCTGCATCGTATACATTAGTCGAAGCTTAATAGACGTCAGCGACCGAGCGGCGCGCGCCGGGTTGGACTGGAAAGCACCTACCTTGTTGAAGGAGGTAGCTAGGTGTGCTCACCGGCCGCATACGCAACGTGCAGGAGTTCAAGGGGAGATGGCCCATGACCCCTGGGGGTATAGGTTTAGTCCGGTGTGCTGGCCTCTCTATTAAGCCTAGGTCGGGTTGTGGCGTATTGTTTGGCCGAGGCCGAGCATGACCCAGGAAAGTGTGTCTGGCCGGAGTTAATCGAGCATGGTGGGTAAGTTGGTGCACCCCTGCAGGGAAGAAAACATCTATCGATAGCCTGTCCTACGGTAACGGACACTTGGAGTTGTATCCCGATCGATACAACTAGAACTGGATACTTGAGATGAGACATGGAGATGAGACATGGATATGAGATGATAAATGGATAGTATGGCTCTGGGATTGCTTTCTCGCAGGGAGTCGAGAAAGGATCTCTGGCCGAGGTTGATAACATTACTGCTACTTTACTTTATGCTACTCTACTCCCTCCTGTTACTGCAAGATGGTAGTTTCCAGAAGATGCTAGTCTTCGATAGGCTAGGCTTTCCCCTTCCCTTCTGGCATTCTGTAGTTTAGTCCACAGATACAACCCTTTCCTTTGATATAGATGCATACTTAGTTTAGATCTGATGTAAGTCTTGCGAGTACTTTGGATGAGTACTCACGGTTGCTTTGCTACTTCCTTTTCCCCCATACCCGTTTGTTGCGACCAGATGACGGATCCCAGGAGCCAGACGACGCCACTGATGACTACTACTACCCCGAGGGTGCGTACAACTACGTGACGGCCGCTGACGACTTGGAGTAGTTAGGAGGCTCCCAGGCAGGAGGCTCCCAGGAAGGAGGCCTTGCCTTTTCGATCATTGTTGCTTTTGTGCTAGCCTTCTTAAGGCAAACTTGCCTAACTTATGTCTATACTCAGATATTGTTGCTTCCGCTGACTCTTGTGTCTTCGAGCTTATGTTTTCGAGCCCTCGAGGCCCCTGGCTTGTAATATAAACCTTGTATTATTTTACATTGTGTCTAGAGTTGTGTTGTGATTAGTGTACGATTGAATCGAGGGCGTCGCAGAAGGAGAAAGGGATGGCGGTTCCGAAATTGGAAAAGGCACAAGGGGGGGGGTTAAAGTGAGCAGCGCACCCGTGGTTATTCCTCTTTTTATGGGGAAGGCGCGGGCCGCCTCCTCTCCCATTAACCACGATGTGACGCATGCGTGTGGGAACCACCCCACACATGACCCCCACGTCACGCACGACCCTCCATGTCGTGTGTTCAACGCGGGTCATGGGGAAGCGCAACAGACGAGAAGTTACTGCAGTAAAATCCGCCCCACCTGCCCGCGCACTGTTCTGGGCCTAGCCCAACAACGCGGCGCGCTTATGTATGGCCCAGGCCCGGGGGCTCTTGTCAGTGTACAAAAGTAGGGGCTCTTCTTTTGACCCCTTTACTTGTGCACGGGCAGTCAGAGCCGTGCGCCACGGCCACATTTAGCAAGGCAGGGGGGAAGCAAAAACACGAGGCGACCAAGGCAACGCCAAGACTAGAAGCGCGGGAGAGCAAGAGGGCGAGGTGGACTCCCTCGGCAAGATCCTTGCCGAGGTAGCCTCTGCAGCCCCGGCAAGAGCCTTGCTGGGGCAACTTGCCCGATGCCAGCGGAGTGAGCCACCCTTGAGCCCACCGGATCCAACCTAACCAACTGTGTTGGAACCAAGGCTCGGGAGGCGCCTCTGTGGTGGCATGCGAATCTTCGTCAAGATCATTAACATATGAGATCAGATGAGTACCAGAAGATGGTGACCCTCCGTGAGATCCTAGCTGAGGAAATCCACAAGACCCCCGGCAAGACCCTTGCCGAGGATGACAGCAACGCCAGGACAAGACCCTTGCCGGGCCCCCGTCAAGATCCTTGCCGAGGGCATCAGTAGGGCCACTACCAGGCCCACACCAGCCAAGACACTGCCACCGTTCGCATGCAGCTGCCAGCCCAACCAGCTGGGCAGGCACCTGCGTGGCAACATGCAGCTTCCAGGCCAAATCAGCAGGCACCCGCATGGCGGCATGCATATGTTCATGAAGGCCCTACCACCGCGCCACCTTAGCTGCTTGCCTGCCTACATGGCACTGCATGCATCGCTAGCCTGGGCGCGTGTCGAAGTGAGGCGGAGCTGAAAGCACAAGTGCTCCCTAGGAGGTTTTGATAATTGATGACAACATATCTCTTGTTGGACTAACATTTCTATCTAGCATGTTTCAGATAAGTTCAACAATGGAGTGGCATGGACTAAAGGTTGTGGGAACTCCTTCAAGATGCTAAGGACAAAGGATTGGCTAAAGCTTCAAGCTCAAGACTCTTCATTTTACATTTTAGTGATCCAAGATCACATTGAGTCCATAGGAAAAGCCAATACTATCAAGGAGGGATGAGGTGTTGCTTAATGAGCCTCTTGCTTCATGTGCTTAATGATATGCTCCAAAATCCTCAGCTACTTTCCCACTTCCACATATGACCTAAACCCAAAGCCAAACTCGAACCTACCGATTATTCCTATCCGGCGCCACCGAGTTTCACCTGTCATAGCCACTGCCAGAAACCCTAATCAGTTCGATCTCACCGATGGGATCTCGGTCTCACCGAGATGGGCTTGCAAACTCTCTGTTACCTATTGCAATATTTTCGGTCCCACCGAGATATGCAATCGGCCCCACCGAGTTTGCTTGGCCAACTCTCTATTTCACTTATTACCCAAATCGGTCCCACCGAGTTTGAGTAATGGTCAAACCGAGTTTTGGATTTACCCTAACCCTAGCACATCGGTCCCACCGAGTTGATCCAGTCGGTCCCACCGAAAATCTCTAATGGTCACTAGGTTTCCTATTTCGGTCTGACCGAGTTTGTTGATTCGGTCCCACCGAGATTGGTAAATCGTGTGTAACGGTTGGATTTTGTGTGGAGGCTATATATACCCCTCCACCTCCTCTTCATTTAGGGAGAGAGCCATTAGAACACATACACAATTCCAACTCATATGTTCTGAGAGAGAACCACCTACTCATGTGTTGAGACCAAGATATTCCATTCCTACCATATGAATCTTGATCTCTAGCCTTCCCCAAGTTGCTTTCCACTCAAATCTTCTTTCCACAAAATCCAAATCCTATGAGAGAGAGTTGAGTGTTGGGGAGACTATCATTTGAAGCACAAGAGCAAGGAGTTCATCATCAACACACCATTTGTTACTTCTTGGAGAGTGGTGTCTCCTAGATTGGCTAGGTGTCACTTGGGAGCCTCCGACAAGATTGTGGAGTTGAACCAAGGAGTTTGTAAGGGCAAGGAGATCGCCTACTTCATGAAGATCTACTGCTAGTGAGGCAAGTCCTTCGTGGGCGATGGCCATGGTGGGATAGACAAGGTTGCTTCTTCGTGGACCCTTCGTGGGTGGTTGCTTCGTGGACCCTTCGTGGGTGGAGCCCTCCGTGGACTCGCGCAACCATTACCCTTCGTGGGTGGAGCCCTCCGTGGACTCGCGCAACCGTTACCCTTCATGGGTTGAAGTCTCCATCAACGTGGATGTAGGATAGCACCACCTATCCGAACCACGGGAAAAACATCCGTGTCTCCAATTGCGTTTGAATTCTCCAAACCCTTCCCCTTACATTCTTGCAAGTTGCATGCTTTACATTCCGCTGCTCATATACTCTTTGCATGTTTGCTTCATATGTATTGTGTATGTTGAAATTGTGCCTAAAACTCCACTCAAACCAAAAAGGCCTAAAAATTGCAACTTTAGCACTAAGTGTCTAATCACCCCCCCCTCTAGACACATCTACTTCTAGATCCTACAAGTGGTATCAGAGCTTTGGTCTCCATTGCCTTGGTTTAATCACCATTGGAGGAAGATGGATGTGTCTACCTTAGGGAGTCTTAGACATAGAGTGCCTATTCTTGATGGAGAGTATTTTCATGAGTGAAAAAATGAAATGCTTGTAATTTTCAATCAATATCATTTGAACAAGTATATTGCTAGCCCTTGTGCACCTCATATTGATCCTTTGCATCCTACCCTAGATGAAGATATTGACATGATTCGCAATCTTAGAACTATTGAGCTCATCATTAGAGGATTGCCCAAAAATTTGATTGCTAGTTTTCCTACTCCTAATATTGCCTATACTATATGGAAATTTCTTGAGGAATGATTTCCCGATCATTCCTTGAAAACTTTGGATGAAATTCTCCATAAATCTATTGCCTTGAGTAAGATGAACTCTAGTGATCCTAGTTTTGGTAATTGTCTATTTGAACTTACCAATCTTAAGCATGCTAAAGGAGATGTTGGAATCATTAGTGATATCATATTCGAAGCTATAAGAATTCATAAAAGTGACCACTTTGATGATCATTTATCTAATGAATTAACCTCTCTAGGAAATGATGAGTCACAAGATCATGATGAACATGGATACTATGATGATGATGATGATAGTGACTTTGATCTTGATGATGCAATGAGACATTTTGGTCTTATGGCAAATCTTCGAGGATATGAATCAGGAGGAAAGGAATGGGTTCTTGATAGTGGATGTACTGATCATATGACCGGAGATGAAGAGATGTTTCGTGAGCTTGCTGAAAATGACGGCCCTCGAATATATGTCACCTTTGGTGATAATTCAAAGGGTAAAGTGGTTGGCCTTGGTAAGGTTGCCATCTCACATGATAGTTCCATTCAAAATGTCATGCTCGTTAAATCTCTCGGCTACAACTTACTTTTAGTATCTAGACTTGCTGATTTCGGTTTGAATGTCCTATTTACTGAGGTAGATTGCCAAGTATTTCGTCGAGACAATCATAAAATGGTCTTTACCGGTATGCGTAGAGGTGATCTTTACATTGTCGATTTCTCTAAAAAGGCACAACCTAAAACTTGCTTTGTTGCTAAATCCTCAAAAGGTTGGTTGTGGCATACATGACTAGGTCACGTTGGCATGAGAAACCTTGACAAGCTTATTAAAGGAAATCATATCCTTGGAGTTAACAATGTCATATTTGATAAGGATAGACTTTGCAGTGCTTGTCAAGCAGGTAAACAGGTTGGAGGAAGGCATCCCGTGAAGAATATCATGACCACAAGAAGGCCACTCGAGCTACTTCATATGGATCTTTTTGGTCCCAACGCCTACAAGAGTCTCGGTGGAAATTCTTTTGGTCTAGTTATAGTTGATGATTTTTCAAGATTTACGTGGGTGTTCTTTCTTAATGACAAGTCGCAGGTCCAGAAGATCTTCATAAACTTTGCTAGGAAGGCCCAAAATCAGTTTGACGTGAAGATCAAGAAGGTTCGGAGTGACAACGGAACGGAGTTCAAGAACGCAAATGTGGACACCTTTCTTGACGAAGAAGGGATTTCACACGAGTTCTCGGCTACGTACACACCTCAACAAAATGGAGTTGTTGAGAGGGAGAACCGGACGCTCATCAAAATGGCAAGAACGATGCTTGATGAATACAAGACGCCAAAGCACTTTTGGGCAGAAGCAGCTGAGACAGCTTGTCACGCAACAAATCACTTATATCTTCACAAGCTACTCGGCAAGACGGCATACGAGCTTCTCACCGGTAACAAACCCCAAGTTGGATACTTTCGAGTATTCGGCTCAAAGTGCTACATTCTTGATAAGCATCGTCGTTCAAAGTTTGCTCCTAAATCTCATGAAGGTTTTCTACTTGGTTATGGCTCAAACTCTCACACTTACCGTGTCTACAACAATTTCACTCGAAAGATTGAAGAGACGGTAGATGTGAAGTTTGATGAATCCAATGGCTCGCAAGTAGAGCAATTGCCAATTGATGTAGGAGACAAAGACTCTTCAGAAGCAATCCAAGACTTGTCCATTGGCAAAATTCGTCCAACGGAGGTGAAGGAGAGTACTTCATCCGTCCAAGTGGAAGCTTCTACTTCACGACAAGGTGAACCAAGAATTGACACGGAAGCATCCACAAGTGGGACACACCAAGATGAAGTAGACAAGGAAATGCATCAAGACGAGCATCAACAACCTCTTTCTCCACCACGACAAGAGAACGACGACGTCAACAATGAAGAAGGCCAAGAAGAAGAACAAGATGAAGAAGATGTTCAACGAAGACCCAAGCAAAAGCTCTCACGAGTTCGAGCAAGAATTGCCAAAGATCATCCCGTCGAGCAAATCCTCAATGATATACAAACCGGGAGAATCACTCGCTCAAAAACTCGTTTAGCTAACTTTTGTGAAAACTATTCATTCATCTCTAGCATTGAACCTATGAAGGTTGAAGAAGCATTGGAAGATCCGGATTGGATAAACGCTATGCATGAAGAGCTACACAATTTTGAGAGAAACCAAGTTTGGACATTGGTTGAGAAGCCCGACAACAACCACAACATCATTGGTACCAAATGGGTGTTTCGCAACAAGCAAGATGAAGATGGACAAGTGGTTCGCAACAAAGCAGGTCTCGTCGCCCAAGGGTACACACAAGTCAAAGGTATGGACTATGGTGAGACATATGCTCCTGTTGCTAGACTTGAGTCCATTCGCATCTTACTTGCCTATGCTAATCACCATAATATCACCTTGTACCAAATGGACATTAAAAGTGCTTTTCTAAATGGTGAAATAGAGGAGGAAGTTTATGTCAAACAACCTCCCGGCTTTATCAATCCTAAGAAACCAAATCATGTTTACAAACTTCACAAAGCTCTTTATGGTCTTAAACAAGCTCCTAGAGCATGGTATAAATGCTTGACCAAGTTCCTTATTACAAGTGGTTTTGAAATTGGTAAAATTGATTCTACTCTTTTTACTAAAAGGGTTAATGGAGAACTATTTGTATGCCAAATTTATGTCGATGATATCATATTTGGTTCAACTAACCCTCTCTTTAGTGAAAAGTTTGGAAAGCTAATATCAGAGAAGTTTGAGATGTCTATGATGAGTGAACTCAAATTCTTTCTCGGTTTGCAAATCAAGCAAACCAAGGAAGGTACATTTGTCTCTCAAACGAAGTACACCAAGGACTTATTCAAGAAGTTCAATATGCAAGAATGCAAAGGTATGTCTACACCCATGCCTACTAGTGGACATAATGATTTGACCAAAGATGGTGAACCGGTTGATCAAAAGGTTTATCGCTCTATGATTGGTTCATTGTTATACCTATGTGCTTCACGTCCCGGTATTATGCTAAGTGTGTGCATGTGTGCACAATATCAAGCTGCTCCTAAAGAATGTCATCTTAAGGCTGTGAAAAGGATAGTGAGATACTTAATCCATACACCAAACTTTGGCATTTGGTATCCTAAGAGATCTTCTTTTGATCTCGTTGGCTATTCCGACTCGGATTATGCCAGAGACAAGGTTGATAGAAAGTCCACTTAGGGTACTTGTCAATTTCTTGGTAGATCTCTTGTGTCTTGGTCTTCCAAGAAACAAAACTCGGTATCCTTATCCACCGCCGAAGCGGAATACATTGCCGCTAGTTCATGTTGTGCTCAATTACTTTGGATGACCCAAATTCTTAAAGATTATGGGATCTATGTGAAACATGTTCCACTACTTTGTGACAATGAAAGTGCTATCAAAATTGGTCATAATCCTGTCCAACATTCTCGAACTAAGCATATTGAAGTTCGTCATCATTTCATTCGAGATCATGTTGCTAAGGGTGACATTGATCTTAAGCATGTTCGCACCGATAAGCAATTAGCGGATATATTTACTAAACCTCTTGATGAGAAAGTGTTTTGCAGGTTGAGAGGAGAATTGAACATCATTGATGCTTCGAACTTGGAGTAGAAACTCCATTGGATACATGCAAGACATGAGCTTATGACTAATCCATGATATATCTCTTATGATAACTATCTTGTGTCTTGGATATATTTGCACCTTGCATGTTGTCTAACCCATGTAGGTGCTTGGTTGAATCTAATTCCATGAGATTGCGACTCACTCACATCTTCAGCAATCTCTACATCACCAAGACTCTACACAATGGTGGTTGAAGATAAGGAAGCACAAAACCATTCAAACATATCCTTTGACAAATTCTATGTTGAGCTTCATGATTGTCATTTTTGGATACACAAGTGCTCTTCCTTGCAAGAACTAACCCATGTAGGTAGATGAACTCAAACTCCAAGTGGTGCTCCCAACTCTTGATGAGCTACATCAAACTTGAGCACCCACACAAGTTCAACTACATGAGCAAGAACCACACCACCACCCAAGGTATGTTATTCCATCTTAGAGAAGCTTTACTCCAAGACATGAGTCAAAGCAACTCAACAAGATGTGAATACATCAAGATGCTTAAACGAAAAATGGTAACCCCATTTTGAGCTTAAACAATGAGTATAACCTATGATCAAGTGTTCTCACTTGACTCCTAAGTCAATATACTCTAACATAGGTGACTATGTCACCGCCCAACTCTAGATGAAGTTCTCTTGTGTTCTTTTATTTGTTATTGCATTTGTCTCATGCATGTTTATTTTCTTTCTCTTTTTCAAAAAAAACTTCATCTAGATCTTTTAGTTTCTTCTCTTTTCTTTCTGTTTATGTTCTGCATTTTCTGCATTTAATTCCTGGCAAATCCTTCAGGTAATTCATTGCAAATCTTTGTGAGATCCTACATGTCTAGTGAGCTGAGGTGACAAGTGTTTTTCTCTGTGTGAACTCGGTTTCACCGACTTGTAATTTTCGGTCCAACTGAATCTTTTCGGTGCCACCGAAACATACCACTCGGTGCCACCGACTTCGCAACAGGAAAAACAGTTTGCCACTTGTTCTATATTTCTTCTGATCCAGCTCTACTCAATGAATCTTGTCCTCTACAAGCATCACAGTTTTATCCATTGCTTTGTGCTGAGTCTCAAGGACCAAACCTATACGACGGATTCCAGAAAGCCCTTCTTGGAAGTTGATGTCAAAGGGGGAGAGAGAGATCACATCAAAGCTTGTAGGAGAAAGTATTAAGGGGGAGAGAGAGACTTCCAGGGGGAGAGAATACTCAAGGATCCCAGATGTCCCAGATGCTTGATGCTTGATGTTCAAGAGGAGAGATGTCACATGTCTTTTTAGGGGGAAAGACATGTTCATTTGTATCTTTCAGCTCTGATTTGCTGTTCCTTATCTTCTCCCAATATCCCATGTAAGATTCTGGGGGAGCAAGACACCTAAGGGAAAGAAATCAATCAAATTCATTGCATATCTTTATTCTTGGGGACATGTTGAATCCAATGTGGTACCTTGTACTCACTCTCTACATGTCATCCCAGTCTTGGTATTCTTGTGGTTTCTTTTGTTAGCTCTGGCTAGTGGATGTACCTGTGTTATCTAACTTTGTTTGTGCAGGTTCATTCCATCCTAAGCCAACTCAAGACCACAAGGTAAGTATATGCATCAAAATCATGAGTATGAGGAGTTCTTGCTTATGTACATACTGTTTGCAAGAAGGACTCACGAGCATGAAGGTATTTTCCTTGATAATCTTTTGCTCTGATGCATATGGCCAAGATACATGTAACACATTGCCTACTCTGTCATGGTCATGCTCTCACATGCCTCTATATTTCATATTTATATGAGTGCATACATGTAGGGGGAGCCTATGCTTGTTACATGTCCTTCCAAAGCTTTACTTGTTGTTCTTTATATCTTTATCTAAAGCTTTGATGTATGTTGCCATCAATTACCAAAAAGGGGGAGATTGAAAGCACAAGTGCTCCCTAGGTGGTTTTGATAATTGATGACAACATATCTCTTGTTGGACTAACATTTCTATCTAGCATGTTTCAGATAAGTTCAACAATGGAGTGGCATGGACTAAAGGTTGTGGGAACTCCTTCAAGATGCTAAGGACAAAGGATTGGCTAAAGCTTCAAGCTCAAGACTCTTCATTTTACATTTTAGTGATCCAAGATCACATTGAGTCCATAGGAAAAGCCAATACTATCAAGGAGGGATGAGGTGTTGCTTAATGAGCCTCTTGCTTCATGTGCTTAATGATATGCTCCAAAATCCTCAGCTACTTTCCCACTTCCACATATGACCTAAACCCAAAGCCAAACTCGGACCTACCGATTATTCCTATCCGGCGCCACCGAGTTTCACCTGTCATAGCCACTGCCAGAAACCCTGATCAGTTCGGTCTCACCGATGGGATCTCGGTCTCACCGAGATGGGCTTGCAAACTCTCTGTTACCTATTGCAATATTTTCGGTCCCACCGAGATATGCAATCGGCCCCACCGAGTTTGCTTGGCCAACTCTCTGTTTCACTTATTACCCAAATCGGTCCCATCGAGTTTGAGTAATTGGTCAAACCGAGTTTTGGATTTACCCTAACCCTAGCACATCGGTCCCACCGAGTTGATCCAGTCGGTCCCACCGAAAATCTCTAACGGTCACTAGGTTTCCTATTTCGGTCTGACCGAGTTTGTTGATTCGGTCCCACCAAGATTGGTAAATCGTGTGTAACGGTTGGATTTTGTGTGGAGGCTATATATACCCCTCCACCTCCTCTTCATTTAGGGAGAGAGCCATCAGAACACATACACAATTCCAACTCATATGTTCTGAGAGAGAACCACCTACTCATGTGTTGAGACCAAGATATTCCATTCCTACCATATGAATCTTGATCTCTAGCCTTCCCCAAGTTGCTTTCCACTCAAATCTTCTTTCCACAAAATCCAAATCCTATGAGAGAGAGTTGAGTGTTGGGGAGACTATCATTTGAAGCACAAGAGCAAGGAGTTCATCATCAACACACCATTTGTTACTTCTTGGAGAGTGGTGTCTCCTAGATTGGCTAGGTGTCACTTGGGAGCCTCTGACAAGATTGTGGAGTTGAACCAAGGAGTTTGTAAGGGCAAGGAGATCGCCTACTTCGTGAAGATCTACCGCTAGTGAGGCAAGTCCTTCGTGGGCGATGGCCATAGTGGGATAGACAAGGTTGCTTCTTCGTGGACCTTTCGTGGGTGGTTGCTTCTTCGTGGACCCTTCGTGGGTGGAGCCCTCCGTGGACTCGCGCAACCATTACCCTTCATGGGTGGAGCCCTCCGTGGACTCGCGCAACCGTTACCCTTCGTGGGTTGAAGTCTCCATCAACGTGGATGTAGGATAGCACCACCTATCCGAACCACGGGAAAAACATCCGTGTCTCCAATTGCGTTTGAATTCTCCAAACCCTTCCCCTTACATTCTTGCAAGTTGCATGCTTTACATTCTGCTGCTCATATACTCTTTGCATGTTTGCTTGATATGTATTGTGTATGTTGAAATTGTGCCTAAAACTCCACTCAAACCAAAAAGGCCTAAAAATTGCAACTTTAGCACTAAGTGTCTAATCACCCCCCCCCTCTAGACACATCTACTTCTAGATCCTACAGGAGCGGCGACGGACGGGACGGGCCTCGTTCCCGTCCCCGATAAAGCTGATGGACACCTACATAGCGCATTTAATGCACTTTGTCCCGTAATGCAGTGCGATAAGCTCGCACACTGTAGGCCTTTCCACCTCCTGTGTGTCACTATGGCAACGCATTTTCCTATAAAAGGAGGGCCGAGGCGACCAGGAGAGGGATTCAGCTTTTTGGAATGGCATAGCCACCGTAGCTAGTTCCAAAATCTCAAGAACACTCAATACATCCACCAAAGCAGGACTAGGGTTTTAGGCATCCTCGCGCCCCGAACCTGGGTAAACGATCCGTGTGCTAGCTCCTAAACCTGCTCTCCTCATGATCCTACGCCTGCCGACCGTAGAAGGGATCCCAATGATCCCATAGGTGTCGTTCCCACCGACAATGAGGAAGTGCCTCATTACCAAAATCGATGAGCCCGGATCGAGCCACAAGCAGAGCAAGCGTCACAAGAAGTAGATGATGATCAGATGATCATTTATGCTAGTTAATCATGCATGTAATATATAGTCTACTTTATTGGTGTGTGGAAATGTCATCTGTGTAGTAGCCACCTATGTAATTATGCATGTAATAGTTTACTTTGGTGTGTGCAAATGCCATGGTTGTAGTAGCCACCTATGTAAGTGGATGTTTAATTTGGTTATGCAAGCATGTCCTTATAAGTGTGTGTATATATATGTTGTTGTCCTGTATGCAATCACATCGCACAACACACACGTCTTGTTAAGTTGAACCATTACAATTCTCTTGTGTCAACGCAAACAGTTCATCCGAGTGAACCACATGCCGTATATCGCACGCACCTTGATCTGGATGACCGTTTATTTTGTGTTGCCTAATCACAAACATTTCATTCGAGTGAACCGTATGTTGTATATCGCACACACCTTCATCTGGATGCCCGTTTCTTTTGTTTTGCCTAATCACAAACAGTTCATCCGAGTGAACCGTATGCTATGTATCGCAAACGCCTTCATCTGGCTGCCCGTTTCTTTTGTTCCTCCTCATCGCAAACAGTTAATTGAACTGAACCATATGCCCTTCATCGCACACACAACTAAAATCTGAACCGTGTTTGATGCATCCTCCATCGCAAACTTTTTGCACCTTTTTTGACGGTTTTCATACACCATTGTTTGCGATTATTGCATCACACACAATTTCTCGAAGGGTCTCTAATCGTAGTGTCGCGTTAGCAGCATCCTGCAGTAGTGTAAGGATAAAAAGACAAGATCTATATCTACCGCCATATAGATAAACGGATCTTGTCTACATCATGTCATCGCTCTTATTGCATTACTTCGTTTTTCCATGAACTTAATACACTAGATGCATGCTGGATAGCGGCTGATGTGTGGAATAATAGTAGTAGATACAGGCAGAGTCGGTCTACTAATCTTGGACGTGATGCCTATGTAATGATCAGGATATCATCATAATTATTTGAAGTTCTATCAATTACCCAACAGTAATTTGTTTACCCACCGTTTGCTATTTTCCTTGAGAGAATCCACTAGTGAAACCTATGGCCCCTGGGTCTTATTTATCATATATTTGCCTTTGCGATCTACTTTTTCCTTCCTTTTATTTTCAGATCTATTAAACCAAAAATACAAAAAATACTTTGCTGCACTTTATTTTATTTGCAATCTATTTATCCAATCTATTACAACCTTTTTACCGTCATGCACCAATTTCTGGTGCCGTTACCTGAAAGGGATTGACAACCCCTTTAACACGTCGGGTTGCGAGGTGTTGTTATTTGTGTGCAGGGGCTGTTTACATTGTGTTGCTTGGTTCTCCTACTGGTTTGATAACCTTGGTTTCATAACTGAGGCAAATACCTACCGCCGATGTGCTGCATCATCCCTCCCTCTCTGGGGAAATACCGACGTAGTTCCAGATGCCACCATAATCCTATTAATTAGCAAAAAGATATTAAATTCTCTCGCTTTCCCCTTCGTCTTGGTCACGGTGCACAACCTAAGAGCATGGTTAATAGTATAGCTAGCTGCTGGCTATATGATGTTTCCATGTCATATATATAGAGCCATCACTCGTAGCCACTCATACAATAAGGTTAGCTATAAGGCTGGTTATAAGAGTACTACCTTTTCTCATCTTCTCTCTCTCTCTCTTTCTTCATATTTATTGTATATCAGCCTAGGAATCTGCATATAGCTAGGCTCTTGCATGAGAGCCCACTCCTCTTTTTCACTTGCTCTAAGATGACTTATACACCTAGACGGAGGGCGTAGTCTCAAGTCATTGGATGCATAGGCACCCCACGTCTCGTATTCGGTGATTTCTTTTTTTGTGGGAAAAAACAGGGAACCGCGCCTAAAAGTTTTGGGATTAATATTTGGTTTTCTTAACATGACTAATGCACCAGTACGGAGGGAGTACAATAGTAGTCTTTGATTGCAATTTTTTGTTGGTAGCTTACAAAGCTAAGCGCTCGGTGAATACAATAGTAGTCTGATTGATGAGACTTCATATTTGAGCCATCTACCAGAAGCAATAAAACAATACACCATGTATTTATTTACAGAGGGAGTAGTACAATTTTGTGACATGCATTACTAGATATTGCTAGTCAAATACTAAATCCAGATGGATGTGGTAGTACTACTAAATCCAGACGGTGGTGCTAGGAGTACTAGTAGTAGTACTACCAATGTAGTAGTATTGTACTACCCGTTGGCCAAATTATTACGTGCTGCGCCTCATAGTGAAGTGACAAGACCCTGTGCCAGAGATGACACCTGAGTATAGGTGCTGTGTTCGGCATACCATAGTTAGCCTCACTGTCTGCAGTCACTATCATCATGGCTGTAGTGCTAGCCTGCTTACAACTAGCCATGTTCGACATAATTTCCTGTGCGTAGATGCTCGTGCATTGCACGGAACGCCAAGATTGGTGGTGGATGGCGCCGACAGCGGCCATCGCACCAGATTTTTCCATGGCCTTCTAGATGTGGTGGGGAGGAGATAAGGCTGATTATGAGAGACAAGGAGTTGTTTGTAAATAGGTAACAAGTGCGGGCATCTTTTTGCAAAATTGGAGAAGTTTGGTTTATATGCGTTAGATCTAGATCCGACGGCTATTTGTGAAAGATGGGAGGCACAACATCATCACCAAATCAGGACCTCTTTGATTCGCAGGATTTTGAAAACACAGGAATAGGACATGACAATATTACAAGTTTCAAACTGACATTACAAATGTTAGGAATAATGTTGCACCTAAGAAGAGGGAATTACTAGGAAGTTTACATAAGAACTTTTGTTACTTTAGGTGGGTGCATCATTATCGTACAACTAAAATCCACCGCCCTGACAAGTCACTAATGGGCAAATAAATTTTCGAGTCTCTGGCCACTTGATGTTTCAAAAACAAATTCAGCTTCTATGGAGACTTTGTCATTTAGGCTTAGACGCTTGCGGTGATCAGCACGCCATTCATTGTTGTGCCAGAAAATTCCAAACCTCATTACCTTGAGCACACTTGCCTCCAGAACAAAGAACCTGGCCAATTTAATCTCAGATGTGCTGCCTCGGTAGTCGATCAAATCAATTTCTGTAAGATGGAGATCAACGCATTCGATGAGATTGTTATAGTGCATCACATTTTTCACTTTTGGGTCTTTTTTTATCTGCAAAAGAAGAGAACATATTAGAGCACCTGGTTGTATAAGATTGCCATGTCATCAAGAGGTACCAATATTATTCACTCATACGATAGGGTTGGCTGGCTAGTGATATTTTTTCACTCTCTCTCTCTCTCTCTCTCTCTCTTTCTCCTTCTCTTTCCTTTCATTTACCTAGGAGAATGTGAAGAGGTTGGGCATTTGTTGCCTTCCATTATGTGGTCGATGCCATATTTCTCAAAAGTATGCCACATAATTCACATCGTTGTCAAATCAAAAGATTTTGGCACCGCTCTCGCGATGTGAGAGAGTTGGCACCGCTGTGCACACAGACCCACATGTGTAAACAAATTAATCAAACTAACTACACCAGCCTCTCACTCTCCCAAACAAGTGTTTTTTATTGCCTCAGTCCTCTCTCTCTCCCACTCAAGTGTTTTTTCATTGCCTGAGTTAATTTGGCATCGGAGCAAAGTAGGTGATCCAGATTGGGGCACCAGGTGAGCAATGGAGGGGCATCGATGCCAAATGCATCACAAGTGAATTTGGCACGTGTTTTGGCCTACATAGTGGAGGCCCGTTATAGCCCACTTTTGTACTACCTCGTATTTAGTGTAAAATTTTGACCATAGATTTACCTAAGAAAATGCTAATGCATGTCACCAAAAATTATACCATGTGAAATTACGTTCAAATATGAATCCAGCGATATAATTTTTAGTGACATGCATTAACATTTTGTCAGTTAAATCTATGGTCAAATTTTGATACTACAAAATAGGAAGAGTAAACCAGGAAGGAGGTAGTACTTGCTCTTAGGGTAACCATAGAGTTACTAGTCTAAGTTAATTTCCACTATGACTAGCCTAGGCTACTACAGTAGTACAACAAAAAATGATCTAGGTGATCACGTGAGAAAAAATACTAAAACATTTCTTTCGGTGCAATGCATAGATGTAGTTTTGAACACTACACTTGTCATCGTAATTTGGGAAAATTACGAAAAAAATTGAGCTACATTGTGATTACCGTTTACTAATAGGAAAGAAGTTTCACCTCGATGAGTAGCTTCTCCGTGCACAGAAAGCATGCAAGGAATCCAACAACTTGATCCAGATTGGGGCCGATAGATTTTATTGCCAAGATCTTCACTGTGCGCATAGACTGGGTCAAGCTTGTGGGAATCATTTTCTGGAAGACAGTCGTAAATACATCAAGAAGAAATTTAAAATGTGAATTTCAAGAAGACGGAGAACAAGATTAGTGTTGTACCTGAACGATGACGAATCTAATAAAGAGTTCGGAGAATTTGGCAGACGAGTTCACCAACGCTGTCAATTTCGGCGCGTCAATGACCCTGATTTTTGTTGGACCTTCTAGATCAGATACAAGCAATCTCTCAAGGAAAGGCGCATTCTTAATGACCATAACATGGAACAGCTGGAGTGATCTCTTCCCAATTGATGTCTTATTGCGGGGCCATCAAGACACATAAATCCATCAGAGATTCATCGAGGCAATGTTGAGGCTAATGAACCCGTGGATTTGCTCAAGATGAAGGTACTCGAGTGAAATACAGTTGCGAAGCAGGTGCTCCATAGCCTTCTTCGACATGACAACGTCGAAGAGGTCGAGCTTCTTGAGTTGAGGGAGAAGAAGGGCGGGCACGACATTAATCTGGGGAAGATAGCATGAGCTGAAGCTGGCGCGACACAGCATTGGCGTGAGGCGGAGCGCGGACGGCGGCAGATAGTGACATCGTCTAGATTCAAAGTTGAGCTCCTTGAGCTGATCTAGGCGGGGGATAAGAACCACTCATCGAACTTGGCTTGGACCTTGCAGTTGGTACTGGACATGCGGATGTCAAGGCGTCTGGCTGGCCAAGGTGCGATGAAAGGATCTTGGAGACTATGGCCATGCGTTTGCAATCCCTATCGCAGAGGCAGCTATCGACGGTGAGCTTGAGGGGGACGCAGCGCCAGAGGGGGCGCCATTGCCGGGAGAGCAGGGCAGTCCGCATGGCAGATTTGGTGGGGAGGAGGCCAATGATGACGAGCAGCATGTCATCGAGGAGGTTGCTGATGAAGTCTAGGCTTGCCGGATGCGGTTTTGGTTCGAGCCGCCTCCACTTGTTGGTTGCCTCGCCGTCCATCTCAACCGGCGGCGACGCCAGTGTACACGTGTGCTGGTGTGTGTTGTGTGCTGGCCTGCTGGGTGTGCGCGAGTGCGTCCTTCTGTGCATGCCGCCGTGCAGTGGAGAATTGTCCGCGAGTGCGAACTTCACGCGGAAGAAGTGTGTCCTCAATGCGCCATCAATTTACTAGCATGTGGGGTTCTACCCCGAGTGGTTTCAACTTTGTTTACTTCACCGCGTGCCAGATGGGCCTCTAGTTGTAACGCCCCGAGTCCGACGCTCCAGTTGCCTTCATTTATTTCTATTGTTGTCGTGTGTTTCAGTTGTTTGTTATCATGACCATGTTGAGTGCCTTGCCATATTTTCTCTTCTTGCATCATGTTCATCTTTTATTATATTGCATTGTGCCATTTCATTTGTTGCAGCGGGCTTCTTGTCATTTTGCATTATGCCATCCTTTTCTTGATGAATCATATTATAGCATTGTGTCATTTATGTTGTTTCCATGTGCATTGCACTTTCATATTTGATGTGTGTGTGCATCACCCCCTTGCTATATCTCAAGCTGTGCCCATGCACCAACATCTCCTCCTTCCTTCTTCTTTCTTTCATTTTTGTAAGTGACATTTTTCTTCCTCCATAAATGTTCATTCTTTCCCTGTTAATCTTAAACCATTCCTACACCCTCTCTGCCAAATTTCAGATCCTTTGAGCTTGTTTTGGTAGGGTTCAAAAATGGCTCAAGTTTGAATTTAATTCAAACTTGAATTATTTTTCTATCTATAAAATTTGCCAAGTCCATTTATTCAAATTGTGCATAATGCAAGGACTCCAGATACATTCTCATATCTCTCTCATGCCTTCACTTTATCTTTGAGCTTTTCCCACTTATTTTCTGTTTGAGGAAATTGAGAAAAGAAGGAATAAGAGGGGAAGGGAGAGCCTAGCTCCAGCGGCAGCAATGCAGCCCAGCACCAGCAGCAGCAGCCCATCTCCACAGCCATCCAGCCCAAGCCCACCTCTGCTCCTTCTTCTACCTACGTCACCGCTGTACGACCAAATAGTAGCCATCAAATCGCCATGGCACCGCTCAATGGGCTGCCGTACAGCTCCCTAGCGCCCTATATACCACCCCTCGACGCCTGTGCCCTACCCTAGCTTCTCCTCTTCCCTTCAACGCCGCCATAACTCGTCTCCTTATCTGTTGTTCTTCTTCCTCAAGAAAAGAGCACCCGAAAGAAGAAAACCGCCGGTGTTCGTCGTCATCCTTGCGTTTGGCCTGCGCCAGGACCCTCTACGGAATGTCGTCCAGCACCCGGTCACCCTCCTCGACCGATCCACGGAGTTAGTTGGGCGGTAGCCTCCCGAACGCGCCTCCCTGCCGTCGCCGGCGCCATGGCTTGTCGAGCTAAGCTGAGCTCGAGCCCGGCGTCATCCGCGTCACCGGCGGCCTTCTTCTTCCTCTAGAGCGACCCCTCGCACGAAATCCCCGAGCCGGTTCGCCAATCCAACGCCTGGTCGCCTCTCCCCTGCTTCATGGTCTGAGCACCATCCCCTGATCAGCTCCTCGCCACACCTCGGGTCGGCCTCCTCGCACCCGTCCGAGCTCACCTTCCGCACGCCCCCTCAGTGAGATGCATCGAATCCCCTCTTTTACCGCTTCTTTGCATGCATGTAGCCACCGATCCCGTCGTGTCCGAGCCGCTGTTGCCGTGCTATCGCCATGGCTGTTTGGAGCCAAGTCGATGCCTTGTTTGCTGCACATTTGCACGCCTTGCTGCACTACCAACACTGCTTCTGTCTGCACACCACGCGGACGCCGCGCCTCGCCGCACACCCGCACACGTCATCTTCCGTCCAGCCGGCCGCCATGGACATAACCATGGACGGTCTGATCTCTGATGCACAGCCTCCCCGTGGTCTCCTCAACCCACGCACACAACTATGCGTCCCGCATGAGAGGCCTATCCCTTCTCCGCAACCCCGCCGCAACTTCTATAGTGGCTAGCGCTGCCATGCTGGCTTGATGTCGTCGCCGATGAGTTCCTGGCTCCCGCGCTCTTCCGTTTCTTGATCGTGGTCACAGCGCCTAGCTGCTTTATTAAGACCGTTCCGCATATCCATCACAAAGACTCCTCTAGCGCAGTGGTTAGCACCTCTATGTTCTACTTAGGAGGCCAGAAATCAAATCCCAGGGTCTGCATATTTTGTCTTGGCCTTTTAATTTCTGTGTGCCACTGACAATAGGGCCCCACCGTCTTACACACGCACACAACCCCTCCTTCATTATCTTTTTTTATTTATTCCAGTGCAGCCCATTTCTGGAAATGGCATCTTTCCAAATCGGGCAGGTCCAGATCTGGACATCCTATCTATGGGATATTGCCAAATCTGGTTAATTCCATTATAGGCAGTACTCCCTCCATTCCAAAATATAGTGCGCCCGCGCTTTCTAAGATCCAACTTTGACCATAAATTTAACCAACGAGACCAACTGCGACGGGAGAAAAAATTATATAATTGAAAACTTCTTTCGAATACGAATTCACTGATATAATTTTTGCTACCGCCGCAATCGGTCTTGGTAGTTAAATTTACGGTCAAAGTTGAAGCACGGGGATAGAGGAAGCACTACATTGTGGAATGGAGGGAGTATTTAACTTATTGCATTTGTGTGCATTTTTCATACATAAACATATGCATATTATATATGTTTTTGGGCTAGAAAAATTCAATGAATCCATTGGTGGCATCCATTTCTTCATTTGAGCAAGCTTGCACACATGTCATTTTTATATCATATTGCTGTTTTGTCATTTTTGTGTCTTTAAATTCAAACATGCTAGGTGATAGTTTTGCACATGTATAACTTCACTTTCATGTCTACTTCATGCTAGATTTTATTACATGCCATGAAGTACACTATGATGAGTGACACAAGCTTGCAAACATGCTATCATAAATCTGTTTTCTGCCATGTCATGTTATTCCACTAAGTCTCAAACTGCTTATATAACTTGTCATTTTGCATTGATGCTATCATCTTATCCATAGGTTTCTGTATCATGTTCAGTGAGGGAGTTTTGTTAAGTGCGTCTAGTACTAGCATGTCATGCTATTCTTTGTCATGATATGTTCCTGTAGCATGTTGTTTGCTTACTCTAAACATTGCTTCCTGATGTTGTGTATGCCATGTTAGTTTTTTCACTAAGTCTGTGAAGCTGATATCTTTTGCTCTTTTGCCATGCTTCTTTGAACCTGCTCTTTTGTGATTTAGCCGTAGCTCAGTGTTCATCTTTTGTCAAGCATCTTGAGTAGATCACTGCCATGTGTTTTGTTGCTATGTTGGAGTGCAGTAGATTAGTTTCTTGTTGCATTCTAGATGGCATCATGCTGTTAATCGCAGAAGTGTGCCATCATTGTTTTGCTTGCCATTTGCAAACCGTGCATCTGATTCCGGTGATCTTTATATCGATTTTGACCCAAATCAACTCATCTTTCCAGCGGCGCACTTGGTTTGCCAAGTTGGGGCCTGGTTCAATCTTCTCCACCCGGAGCACGCATATGCATTGCATATCACATCCCGCATATCATGCCATGTTTTGCATCATGTTGCTTGCGCATTGTACCGTGGTTGATTGTTGTTTCCTTTGCTTGTGGTCTTGCTTTGGGTAGATCCGGGAGACGATTGCGTGATTCAGGAACCATTGAGTACGCTTACGAGGATCAAGCTTACGTCAACTCGGAGAACTTTGCAGGCAAGATGACCATACCCTCGAAATCACTTCTATCTTTGCTTGCTAGTTGCTCGCTCTATTGCTATGGTGCGATACCTACCACTTGCTATATCATGCCTCCCATATTTCCATGCCAGGCCTCTAACCCACCTTGTCCTAGCAAACCGTTGTTTGGCTATGTTACCGCTTTGCTCAGCCCCTCTTATAGCGTTGCTAGTTGTAGGTGAAGATGAAGTTTGTTCCATGTGGGAACATGGCTATTGTTGGGATATCACAATATCTCTTATTTAATTAATGCATCTATATACTTGGTAAAGGGTGGAAGGCTCGGCCTTATGCCTGGTGTTTTGTTCCACTCTTGCCGCCCTAGTTTCCGTCATACCGGTGTTATGTTCCTTGATTTTGCGTTCCTTACACGGTCGGGTGTTATGGGAACCCCTTGACAGTTCGTTTTGAATAAAACTCCTCCAGCAAGGCCCAACCTTGGTTTTACATTTGCACTAACAACCTATCACCTTCCCTTGGGTTCTGCAGACTCAAGGGTCATCTTTATTTTAACCCCCCCCCCCCCGGGCCAGTGCTTCTCTAAGTGTTGGTCTGAAACGGGCAGCCTGCGGGGCCACCTCGGGGAAACTTCAGGGTTGGTTTTACTCGTAGCTTGACCTATCCAGTGTTGCCCTGAGAACAAGATATGTGCAGCTCCTATCGGGATTGTCGGCGCATCAGGCGGCATTGCTGGTCTTGTTTTACCATTGTCGAAATGTCTTGTAACCGGGATTCCGAGTCTGATCGGGTCGTCCTGGGAGAAGGAATATCCTTCGTTGACCGTGAGAGCTTGTGATGGGCTAAGTTGGGACACCCCTGCAGGGTTTCGAACTTTCGAAAGCCGTGCCTGCGGTTATGGGCAGATGGGAATTTGTTAATGTCCGGTTGTAGAGAACTTGACACTTAACTTAATTAAAATGCATCAGCCGAGCGTGTATCCGTGATGGTCTCTTTCCGGCGAAGTCCGAGAAGTGAACACGGTTCTTGTGTTATGCTTGAACGTAAGTAGTTTCAGGATCACTTCTTCATCACTTCTAGCTTCACGACCGTGCTTTGCTTCTCTTCTCGCTCTCATTTGCGTAAGTTGGCCACCATATATGCTAGTGCTTGCAGCAGCTCCACCTCACTACCCTTTTCCTACCCATAAGCTTAAATAGTCTTGATCTCGCGGGTGTGAGATTGCTGAGTCCTCGTGACTCACAGATACTTCCATACAGTTGCAGGTGCCGATGATACCAGTGCAGGTGACGCAACCCAGCTCAAGTGGGAGCTCAATGAAGTTCGTGTTCGTTGTGTTGTTTCGTTTCCAGTTGATCAGTAATGGAGCCCAGTCGGGGCGATCGGGGATCTAGCATTAGGGGTTGTCTTTCTTTTTATTTGGTTCTGTAGTCGGACCTTGATTGTATTCTGGATGATGTAATGCTATATTTATATATTGTGTGAAGTGGTGATTGTAAGCCAACTCTTTATCCCTTTCTTATCCAGTACTTAGGATGTGTAAAGATTACCCCTCTTGCGACATGCCTACTATGCGGCTATGCCTCTAAGTCATGCTCCGACACGTGGGAGATATAGCCGCATCGTGGGTGTTACAAGTTGGTAATCAGAGCCTTCCCCGACTTAGGAGCCCCCTGCTTGATCGAATCGCTGGCGTTGTTGAGTCTAGAAAAATGTTTTGAGTCTTATAGGTTTATATATGTCGGAGAGTAGGATTCTTTTTACTCCTCAGTCCCTTCGCTCTGGTGAGGCCTCCTGACGTAGAGTTTTGACTCTTCTCTTCTCAAACTTCACTAAAAAAATTAGGATCACGCGGGTATCTTCGAATCGTCCCGATGGTTTTGTGACAAGAACATTGTTCTTGGTGCTTCCTGACATTTAGGGTTGTGGCAGTGTCCCGGGGATTTCATCTCCGAGGTGTTGTCATCACAATTTTATCGTTGTAGTTCTGGAATACCTGAGTTTTGCCGACATCGAAAATCTCTTTTATGCAGTTGTTGGTGAGATAACCTCGACGCCACCCAGTACTGGGGTGGGAGTTCGGGAGTATTGCCATAACTTGTATAACGGATGCTTTTCGAAGGTTGAGGTAAACGATTTCCGAAGGTTTCTTGGTTATGTGTTGAAGGATGGATACAGCTGGATGTAGGATTTGCTAGGTTTGGGTGAGATATTATGCTTCCCCTGTATCCCCAACACCTGATTGCATAACCAGAAAGTTTCGGGAGTTTATAAGTGGGAATTCAAGTAGCTCTTAGGATATCTTTCCGTCAGATGCATGATATGAGATTGGGGTTCGATGTCTAGTGGTCTGCCTATCCACGGTTGGTTTTACAGTGGTCTCATTGTGTCTTAAAGAGTCCTTGGTTATGCTGACTCGGGGACGCTTCGTATGTCGTGTGCACTCCCTTGTACATGATTGTGTTGTATGATCGAGCCCGTGTGGGCCCCACCACAAAAACTTCAGACAAAATCTCTATCATATGGTTGTTCCGGCTTATTTTGCAAGCCAATCCTTTGTTTTTTGTTTTGATGTGTGGTATTCGAGTTGCTTCGAAGTCAAGTGTTGATTCCATACCTTTCCTAAGCGGTGTTCTCATATTTCTATGTGAATACTAATCCTTCCTAATAATCGAGATTGTCATGTCAATCCTTTTCAACCGGTGTGCTTCTCTTCAAGTGGATCCGATCATTTCAACATCCGCAAGATCAATTCTAAGGTTCTCAACGGTGTTTGTTTCATCCGTCCGAAGTTGTCCTCGTTTTTCCCGCCCTCCCACCCTTTTTCTTCAAGGATTCAGATTTCTTAATCATGTATCATTTTATTTGTGAGAAGTCTCTTCAGTCTTTTCTTTCAATGTTTTACCCGGTGTTTCTTATAAAGATGCTAAGGGAGCTTCAAGTTCATCATTCTTCATTCTTTTTCTTCTTCGGTGGATTCAATTCAAGCTTTTGGTGTTGATCATGTCCCTTTCCTCATTTCAAATGCTGTCTCATGCCGGTGCACCTCTTAATCATTCCCCGCTTGCTATTACATTGTTCCAGAGTGCCGAAGATTCATGTTTCCATTCCCGATCCGTTCAAGTTATTTCGAGGGTGTTATCTCATTCAAGCCATTTAATTCAACCGGTGCTTTCTCTCCTTTAAATTGTTCAACGGTGTTTCTTTTGAGTGAGCCCTAACCCATAGGTCTTTTCCCAGGATCTTACCTGACTCTTGTATTTTCCCGGAGTTATTCTCAAAGCTTTTCAGAGCTTGATGGAAGAATGAATTATCATCAGTCAAATGCATTTCTCCAAGGTCTTTCAAATTCTTTTCATCGTTGGTTCAACCTTTCTAATTTTCATTTCGGAGTGCCTCAACAAATCATGGTGGTGTTTCTCATCGTCATTCTCGGATTTTGAAGACCGAAGAAGAATTTCTCTTAAATCATATATGTTCTCTTGAAGATTCATGGTTCTAGCTTGATGCCATCCTCTCATGATTGTTTTTTTTATTGTGAGAATTTTTTCAGCCATCCGGAGCAATTCAGGAGTCTTTTCAGTTTGATTCATCCAAAGGCCATCATCTCAGAATTATCCATTCCAGCTTTCAGCTCTCGTTCTCGAATTCTTCCGGTGCATCATCCAAGTATTCTCTAATCAGCTCGTGATCTCTTTGTTCACTTGTTTAAAAATCCCCTAAAGTATCTTCATTCATTTTCAAATTCTTCCCGGTGTTTTGTGCCTTTGCTACTTTCATTTTCAGTTCTGATGGTGGTTTGTTCAAAGATTTCTCTTCCTTCTTTATCATATCAATTCATTCATTGTTTCGATCCTACCGGTGGTTCATTGAAGACCTTCTCAAGTTTGCGCAATATCTATCTTAATCCTTCTACGAGAATAAGTAGGATGAGCATAACATAATTTGTGAAGGATGAGCATAACATAATTCTTATTCTTGATTCACCGAAATGATTAATTCCTTATTCCGGAGGTTCATCAAAATTCTTGATTTCAATTGTTCATCTTTCTTTCCGGAGTTCCAAATTGTTCTCGGTTATATCATCGCGAAGCTCCATCTAATCATTGCAAGGCTTCTCCCGGAGTTCTTTCTAACTTCCTTTCGCTTGATCAGTCTTTTATTACCGGAGTTCTTCATGGAGGCTCAACATGGTGGTTCATCAAGGATTTAATTCCATATCGAAGTGCTCATCAAGATTCTTTTCATAGGAGCTCAAGTATTCTTCATCTTGCATTACGAAGTGCAATCCATTCTACCTTATCATTTGAGGTGGTGTTATGTCATTCGTCACAATTTGAGTTCGTGTTTGATGATTCAACAGTTGTCAAGAATGAGATAGTTAAACCCATCAATCTCTTCGAGCATGAGCTCTTCTCAATCCATCAATCGCTTTGTTGGAGTTAACTTGGGTTATATTTCACCTAAAGCTTTCCCTAAGGATTGTTGCTATTTATGGTGCTTATAAATGACCCAAGTTCTTCATTTATCCTCCCGGTGAAATAAGTTTCTCGTCTCCTTGCTCATATCAATCCAATCTATTCTTTTTCCGTTAGTGGCAGAATTTCACCTCATAATTTTGAGATGTTTTTCATAAGCCCACTACAAGCTTATTCGTGTCGTTGTTAGTTTTCCAACAACTCTGTTTTAACCTTCTTGTAAGGGTGTTTTCCAAGCTCATTTGCGGCAGAAGTTGGCATTTTCTTCTCCATTCTTTTATTCCAAAGATCTATCTTCTTTTTTCCCTTCCGGAGGCATTATGATGTTGCTCTCTTCACTCATCATCTTGAATTGTGAGGAGCTTGTTCTTTTCGTGCTTATCCATTTAACCGGTGTGGCGTCTCCTCTTTTCAAATTCTTCCCATTTTTGTCAAGTTTCACTTCTCTTTTCTACCGGAGTGCTTCCTGCATCATTTCGGTCTTATGATGTGCTTATTTCGTTTCAACCGGAGTGGTTACATGTCCTTCCTAGTCACCGGAGCTCTTCATTCATGTCTGTGCAACCCCAAGGTTTTCACAATGTTCCTTGTTCCTCTTTCCTAACGGAGTGTTTACAACTTTGTTCATCTTTGTTGCATTCTTTCTTTCTATTTGTTCAACCTCTCAAGGTTCGTGGTTTCACTTGTTTGTCCAAGACGCAAGTTAGTTTTACCTCTTCTCTTCCTCTTCCGTTTCTCTCCGGTGTCATCCTTAGTTCTCGGGACGAGATCCTCTCGTAGTGGTGGAGAGTTGTAACGCCCCGAGTCCGATGCTCTTGTTGCCTTCATTTATTTCTATTGTTGTCGTGTGTCTCAGTTGTTTGTTATCATGACCATGTTGAGTGCCTTGCCATATTTTCTCTTCTTGCATCATGTTCATCTTCTATTATATTGCATTGCGCCATTTCATTTGTTGTAGCGGGCCTCTTGTCATTTTGCATTATGCCATCCTTTGCCTGATGCATCATATTATAGCATTGTGTCATTCATGTTGTTTCCATGTGCATTGCACTCTCATATTTGATGTGTGTGTGCATCACCCCTGGCTATATCTCAAGTTGTGCCCATGCACCAACATCTCCTCCTTCCTTCTTCTTTCATTCATTTTTGTAAGTGACATTTTTCTTCCTCCATAAATGTTCATTCTTTCCCTATTAATCTTAAACCATTCCTACACCCTCTCTGCCAAATTTCAGATCCTTTGATCTTGTTTTGGTAGGGTTCAAAAATGGCTCAAGTTTGAATTTAATTCAAACTTGAATTATTTTTCTATCTATAAAATTTGCCAAGTCCATTTATTCAAATTGTGCATAATGCAAGGACTCCAGATACATTCTCATATCTCTCTCACGCCTTCACTTTATCTTTGAGCTTTTCCCACTTATTTTCTGTTTGAGGAAATTGAGAAAAGAAGGAATAAGAGGGGAAGGGAGAGCCCAGCTCCAGCGGCAGCAATGCAGCCCAGCACCAGTAGCAGCAGCCCATCTGTCGGTGTACTAGAGTAGGGGTACTCTAGTATCCCGAACTTGTGCACGGGCAGTCGCAGCATCCCGCGGCAAGGCTTGCCGGGTGACCGCCAAGGTCCTCCGAGGTTCCTTTGGAGCCATTCAAGGACAAAGTATCCAAGCCAAGGAGACAAGACCCCGGCAAGAGGAGCTTGCCGGGAGGGCCAAAGTATCCAAGCCAAGGAGACCAGACCCCGGCAAGAGGAGCTTGCCGGGAAGGCCAACCAAGGCAAGGCGCTCAAGGAGACAAGACCCCGGCAAGAGGAGCTTACCGGGAAGGCCAACCAAGGCATCTCAAGGAACTTGCCGTGACGCGCCACGCGTCCCGGCAAGGCCCGGTGAGCGACAAGCTCCCGGACGCGACAAGACAACGACCGCGGCAAGGCGCTTGCCGCGGCAAGCCATCACTCTGTGCCCGCGCTCCAGCACATCCACCAACGTGTCGCTCTGGGACCCTTCCAGGCGTACGTGGCGGGAGGCTGTGCAGCCAGTGGTGAGCGGTGGCAAGCGGCGCTGACAAGATAGCCATCGTGGCGAGCGGTGGCGTCCCTGACGGTCCCTTTTGCACTATTTAGACGACGCAGACGGGCATTTAATGCCCTTGTCCCCTGCCGTCAGGGTTAGGTATGATACACTGTAGGAGGTAGTTGTACCAACCGCAACACCTTTCCATTTTTACCCTTGTCTACGTTGCCACCTGTCAGTGACCCCTTGAGCATATAAAAGGAGGCCCATGCGCAAGGTAGAAGGAGGGCGGAGAGAACGCTCACGCTCGGTCTCGTTAGCTGCTGGGGTGTACTGTAGCACTCCGCGCTCCCGAGCAAGAACTCAATACAAACTGCAAAGCAGGAGTAGGGTTTTATGCATCCGTGCGGCACGAACCTGGGTAAACTGCTCGTGTGCTTCGCCTCGATCCGCTCTTCGTGCGACCCTCCCCCCGCCGAACCGAAAGGGACCCGGTCCGCCGGTCCCATATGTGCTCGTGGATTAGTACCCCGGCATCTTTCGCGCGCCAGGTAGGGGGCGTCGAGGTTGTGTGAACCAGATCCGGCGTTCACACGAGCTAGATCTTCATCATCTTCATCGACATGCCGCCGAAGAAGAAGGCTTCGGAGGCGGCTGCTCCGTCCGCGCCGAACCCACCACCACCGGAGCAAACGGCTGATGGGGCAGACGCCGGCGGAAGAACGAGCGTCGACGAGGGAGCTCACGATGTTGCCAGGTCCAAGGACAAGGCTGCGCTGCCCATCGGCGGCGTAGCCGGCTCCCACAACGACCGGGCGCACTCCAAGACCTCGGCGTCCGTACATGCACCGCGCCCATCTTAGGAGGCGCGGGACCGGCAGCGTAATGGTGCTCACAGTACCATGCGTTTGCTGGACCAAGATCGAGCTGGTGGATCTCGGAGTGCTCAAGACCAGCATGCACACCAACATGCTGGCACGAGCGAGGCACGGTCGCCTGGACGGGATACTGCTCCTTCTAACATAGTTAGAAGTCCGAGCATATCCCGCTCCTCGCACCGTTCGCCACCGCCACCCGCCACTCCAGCAGAAGCTTTGGTGCGAGCTCAACTGCTCCTGGACTACCCTCCAACGGCAGACAAGATCGACGACTGGAGGGCCACCATTCAGAGTCTCATCGGCTTCGCCAACGGCGACACTCAACGGCAGCCGAGCATGTCGCAGTCGCGGCAAGTCAGCCAGGCACGAGCCGGTGGCGACAAGACCGGTGGGGGTGCAACCACTGTGCACTCTCCGCCCCGAAGGCCAAGATCGCCGACTCGCCGGATCCACCTCGACAGCGACTCCACCGCGTCATCAGATCCACGAGCTCGTCGCGATCAGCGCCAAGTTCTTCACGAACGACAGCAAGAAGACGCTCGTACTCGCATCGAGCACCGAAGAGAAGCGCGACGTCAATCGGACCAGCGCGCTGGGCCCCTGTCGACATGCATGCGCCAGGGGAACCAGGCGACTTGCCGTACGCGGTAGGTTGCCCTGCGTTTACTCGTGAGCTGCGGCAAGTCTAGTGGCCCAGCACGAAGAATTTCAAGCCAGACGTACCAGAGAAGTACGAGGGCAAGTCGCATCCGTCGGAGTTCCTCAGCATCTACACCATCGCGGTGCAGGCTGCCGGGGGGCGGGACGACAAGATCCTTGCCAACTACTTCCCGCTGGTGCTCAAGCCCAACGTCAGGTCCTGGCTCATGCACTTGCCGGACAACTCCATATCTTCCTGGGCAGACCTATGCCATCAGTTTGTCGGCGCCTTTACAGGCGGCCACAAACCTCATGGCCAAGAGAGTGACCTTCATCTGCTCACCCAGAAGGAAGGAGAGCCCCTGCGCAAGTACATTCAGAGATTCATCCGTGTATAGCACAACATCCTAGATGTCCACCCTGCCGCGGTCATCAACGCGTTCCATCAGAACATGCGTAACCGCAGGATGCGGGAGGAGATGGCGATGTGCAAGATCAGAGACGTCAGTGAGCTGTATGCCCTGGCAGACAAGTGTGCACGCGCTGAGGAAGGGAGGATACTCCCCGGACATGATACAGGAGCAGGAGGATCTGACAGCGAGGATGCCGCCCCGGCAAAGAAAACCGGCGGCGGAACAACCGGAAGAAGAAAGGCAAAGATGTGCTAGTCATTGAGCAGTCCGACAATGAAGGTGGCGCCAACAAAGCCAAAACTGGTAGCTCCGGCAAGGAGATTGCCGCAAGCACCAACTGCCAGACTGTGGCGGTTGCCGACAAGCAGGACGGCACCGTCAAGCAGTACTGCAAGATCCACCGCACCAAGGGCCATGACCTCCAGAGCTGCAAGAAGGTCGAATAGCTTGTCAAGCAGCAAAAGGCTGAATACGAGCGACGCGACAAGGAGAGGGCCCAAGGAGGCGCTGGAGAATCCGACAAGAAGCGCGCCGGCCGGGGAGTACGCCGCGGCAAGGCCAAGCAGCGGCAAGGAGACAGACCTCCCCGCGGCCGCGACAAGGATGAAGACGACGACGACGATGAAGACATGGATGATGTCGAGACCAGTGAGCAGGAGTACCAGAAAGCCACAGAGGTCTTGTGCGTTGACGGCGGTGCTTCTCTGCATACTTCGCACCGCAAACTCAAGCAGTGGGTGCAGGAAGTCAATGCGGCAGAACCGCCTGTCGAGTCACGCAAGCTTCTGAAATGGTCCAGCACGCCTATCATCTTTGATATTGAGGACCACCCTGATCGCACAACTGCGGTCGGGTGCTTGCCGATGTTGGTTTCACCAACTATCCGCAACCTCAAGGTCACTAAGATGCTAGTTGACGGCGGGGCCGGCTTGAACCTGATCTCCTCCGCTGTACTCCAGAAACTCCAGATCCCTGACAGCGAGCTTGAAGAGACCGGTACATTCCAAGGAATCAACCCGGGAAGGAGCAAGCCGAAGGGGAAGGTCACGTTGCCAGTAACATTTGGCAGCGAGGTGAACTTCAGGACTGAGAGGGTCACTTTTGACGTTGCCGATTTTCCATTGCCTTACAATGGGATACTCGGCCGTCCAGCGCTCGCCAAGTTCATGGCAGCCTCTCACTACGTATACAACATGCTGAAGATGCCAGGCCCGATAAGCGTCATCTCTGTCCCTGGCGACAAGAAGGATGCTCTTATCTGCGCCGACAAGATCTACCGGGAAGCGGCAGCCGCAACAGATCGCAAGTCACCTGCCGTTGAAGCTCCCGGGGGGAGAAGATGACCAAGTCCGGCAAGAGTTCTGATGCCCACTCCGGCAAGCGCACCTCTTCGGAGTGCTGCGCTGCCGTCGAGGACGCACCATCGAGCTCCACCGGCAAGTGTAAGAAGACAATGGCAGCTCCGCCAGAGACCAAGAAGGTGTCCGCCAAGGAGGACGGCACTGGTGGTACCTTCACCATCGGTGCCACTCTCGACCCTAAGTAGGAAAGCGCGCTCATCGCTTTCCTGCAGGCGAACGTCGACGTGTTTGCGTGGCAACCGTCTGACATCCCCGGTGTTCCCAGGAAAGTAATTGAGCACCATCTTGCCGTTTGTCCTCATGCGTGGCCCGTCAAGCAGAAGGTCAGGAAGCAAGCAGTGGAGCGCCAAGAATTCATCACAGAAGAGATCAAGAAGTTGGAAGCAGCAGGCCTTGTCAGAGGAGTGCTCCATCCTATGTGGTTGGCCAATCCTGTAGTCGTGCGCAAGGCGAACGGGAAATGGAGACTTTGTTCGACTTTACCGATGTTAACAAAGCTTGTCCCAAAGACCCATTTCCTTTGCTGTGCATTGACCAGATTGTTGACTCCACGGCCGGATGTGATTTGCTTTCATTTCTTGACGCATACTCAGGATACCATCAGATCTTCATGGTAGAAGAGGATGAGGAGAAGACCACGTTCATCACTCCATGTGGCACGTACTGTTTCATACGGATGCCTTTCGGTTTAAAAAATGCTGGTTCAACATTTGCAAGAGTAGTCCATGTCGCTCTTGAGCCACAAATACACAGAAATGTGGAAGCCTACATGGATGACATAGTGGTCAAGAGCAAGGACAAGGCAACTCTGATTCAAGATTTAGACGAGACCTTTGCAAATCTGCGCAAGATCAGCCTCAAGCTCAACCCCGAGAAGTGTGTGTTTGGAGTCCCCTCCGGCAAGCTTCTCGGTTCTCGTGTCTCAGCGGGGAATCGAAGCCAATCCCGACAAGATCAAGGCCATTGAGCAGATTGAAGCACCAAAGCGCGTCAAGGATGTACAAAGACTTGCCGGTTGCGTGGCTGGTCTCAGCAGGTTTATCTCTAGGTCTGCTGAGCGCGCCCTGCCGTTTTTCAAAATATTGAAAAAGGCAGGTCCAATGAAATGGACTCCGGAAGCGGAGGCTGCGCTGCAAGACTTGAAGAGATACCTGTCCTCCGCTCCAACACTTGTCGCACCTAAGCCACAAGAGAAGTTGCTGCTGTATATAGCGGCAACCAATCAAGTGATTAGTGCTGCGTTAGTAGCAGAGAGGGAGGCAGATGACGAGCCAGCAACCATGGCAGGCGCATCCAGCGACAAGCAGGGGGCTTCCCCGACAAGCTCTGGCCCCGACAAGGGTGGATCTGCGCAGACGCGCGAGGAGATACAGAAGAGAATGGTGCAGCGCCCAGTTTACTTTGTCAGTTCCCTTCTGCAGGGGGCTAGGTCAAGGTACTCTGGCGTGCAGAAATTGCTTTTCGGCCTTCTCATGGCCTCGAGAAAGCTGCGCCATTACTTCCAAGCACATGAGATCACAGTTGTCACTCGTTTTCCGCTGAAGAGGATACTACAGAATCCAGAAGCGACAGGCAGGATTGTTGAGTGGGCACTGGAACTGTCAAGCTTTGGCCTCAAGTTTGAGAGTACTTCAACTATCCAAAGCAGAGCATTGGCAGAATTTCTAGCAGAATGGACGCCAACACCAGATGAAGAAATTCCAGAAACGAGCATCCCCGTCAAAGAAGCAAGCAAAGAGTGGCTGATGTACTTTGATGGTGCCTTTTCGCTGCAAGGCACCGGCGCTGGCGTGCTGCTTGTCGCACCCACCGGAGAGCACCTCAAGTACGTAGTCCAGATGCACTTTCCCAAGGAGCAAGCAACAAACAATACTGCAGAGTATGAAGGCTTGCTTGCCGGTCTCAGGATCGCGGCAGACCTTGGGATCAAGAAGCTCATTGTCAGGGGTGACTCGCAGCTTGTCGTCCGCCAAGTGAACAAGAGCTATCAGAGTCCGTTGATGGAAGCCTACGTCGACGAAGTGAGAAAGCTAGAAGAGCACTTTGACGGCCTACAGATGGAGCATGTTCCAAGAGCTCAGAACGCCATTGCCGATGGCCTATCAAAGTGCGCCGCACTTAAGTTACCTGTGGAACCAGGGATCTTTGTGCTCAAGCTGACTCAACCGTCTGTAACGCCATCAACTGGACAGAGCAAGAAGAGGAAGTTGATTTCTGGTGACTATTTGCCGGCAGAGCTTCCCGAAGCCGCCGCCAAGAAGGTCCCCAAGATCAACGCCAAGAGCGCTGAGGAGCAGTCTGCTCCGGCAAGCCCTAGGGTTTGTTCCATTGAAGCAGAAGCTCCCGACAAGTTTTGCTCCGGCAAGCTTGCCGGGGAACGTCAAGCTCCGGCAGAGCCGCAGGTTCTCGCCGTAGAAGCGGACATTCCCGCAGCAACAGATTTGCCTTGCGCTGAGGAGCAATCTGCTCCGGCAAGCCCTAGGGTTTGTTCCGTTGAAGCAGAAGCTCCCGACAAGTTTTGCTCCGGCAAGCTTGCCGGGGAACGTCAAGCTCCGGCGGAGCCGCAGGTTCTCGCCGTAGAAGCGGATGTTCCCGCAGCAGCAGATTTGCCTTTAGTCCTTGTTGTCGAGCCACAAGCTCCAGCATGGGCACAGCAGATTGTCCGTTTCCTTCAGACAGGAGAACTTCCCGAAGAGCAAGAAGAAGCAGAAAGAGTAGCCCGGCAGTCAAGTATGTACCAGTTTGTCGACAAGACACTGTACAGAAGAAGACTCAACGGTGTGAAATTGAAGTGTATTCACCGGGAAGACGGACAAAAGCTGTTGGCAGAGATACATGGAGGCATATGTGGTCACCACATTGGCGCAAGAGCACTTGCCGGCAAAGCATTCCGGCAAGGTTTCTTTTGGCCGACAGCCCTCCAGGATGCAACTGCACAAGTAACCAAGTGTGAAGCGTGCCAGTTCCATTCCAAGCAGATACACCAACCAGCTCAAGCTCTCCAGACGATCCCTTTATCCTGGCCATTTTCGGTCTGGGGGCTCGACATCCTCGGCCCCTTTCCCCGAGCAGTCGGGGGCTTTGAGTACTTGTACGTTGCAATCGACAAGTTCACAAAGTGGCCGGAAGTGGAACCAGTGAGGAAGGTGACAGCACAGTCAGCAGTCAAGTTCTTCAGGTCGATTGTTTGCCGCTTCGGGATCCCTAACAGGATAATCACCGACAACGGTACGCAATTCACGAGCCGCACCTTCATGCAGTACGTCCAAGATCTTGGCGCCAAGGTCTGCTTCGCTTCTGTTGCTCACCCGAGAAGCAACGGTCAAGCGGAGAGGGCAAATGCTGAAGTGCTGCATGGGCTCAAGACCAGAACTTTCGACAGGCTGCACAAGTGCGGAAGAAACTGGATCGAGGAGCTGTCGGTGGTTCTTTGGTCGATCAGGACGACGCCAAATCGAGCCACTGGCCAGACACCTTTCGCTCTAGTCTATGGAGCAGAGGCAGTTCTCCCCATGGAACTCGTATACGGGTCACCTCGAGTGCTCGCTTATGATGAGCTTGAGCAAGAGCAGCTGCGACAAGATGACGCGCTACTCCTTGAGCAAGACCGTCTTCAGGCTGCTGTACGAGCTGCTCGCTACCAGCAAGCTTTGCGCCGCTACCATAGCTGCAAAGTTAACGCCAGAAGTCTCGAGGAAGGCGACCTTGTTCTTCGGCATGTTCAGTCCGCCAAGAATTCCAACAAGTTGACGCCGATGTGGGAAGGCCCTTACCGGGTGAAACGAGTCACTAGGCCTGGCGCTGTCCGCCTTGAGACCGAAGATAGCATTCTGGTGAGCAATTCCTGGAACATTGAGCATCTTCGTAAGTTTTACCCGTAAGGCGCGGTTGCCGGAACCTGTTCCGGCAACCACCTTTTGTACAAGTCTTGCCGCTGTTGCATGTAATCCTTTGTACAAAGCCGGGCGCAGACCCTGTGCATAACTAAAGCTCATATGCTCCGCACATCTTGTCAATTTCATGCTATCTATTTTTTGCATATGTGATCTGACACTTTGTGCAGCACCTACTCCCCGGTAAGCAATAACGAGCCGAAAGGCTCCATATCTTTATTTTCTCTTCTTTCTTTTTTCTCAAGGAAAGGAAGGTTCCCTCGCCCACAAGTTTGCCAGGGGGGAAAGGAGAAGATAATGGTATGAGAAGATAATGGTATGGACCAGGCGTCGTTCAAGAAAGTTTCGCCTTACCGGGAAGCAAACAATAGAAAAGCTAAGTTGCCAAAGTTTGAGCAATCAGATTTTTTAAATTTTGAAGTTATCTCCCTTGAACGACTGCACTTTGTATGGAAAACCTGTGCGCGGAGGAACCAACTCGTAGCTAGTTGCGCGCTTATTTTGTTTCGAGTCCGCTCAACAACTTAAGTGAGCTGCGACTAGTTGCGACAAGGTTTCTTGTCGGTAACGGCACCGCCAGCAGGCTGCTGACGTCCCGCACTCAGCGCTCGCGGCTAAGGTGCCTGCACCGGCAAGTTCCCTAAAAGCGTAGGGCAAAAACATACAAAGGGAGGAATCAAGTAAAGGGAATAACGTTGCAATCATTACACCGGAATAGAGTTATATTACAAGGTAGCTTGTCGCGGCTCTAACCGATTGTTCTCATAACATGACCAGCAGCGACAAGAAAAGAAGAAAACGGGCGGCCTAGTCTACGCAATCGCCCTTAATCCTCTTGATCCCGCTCACCTTGTCCACAATGGGTGCGACAAGGGTCTTGAGCGCCTCCAGATCAGCATCCGGCGGCAGGGTCTTGAGGACGTTGGTGAGGTTGAGGCCCGGGTTGCGGAAGGCCACCTTCGTCAACACCTTTTGAAGAGCTCCCGCGCAGATCTTGCGCGACTCATCGGCCAGCTGCTTTGGGATCTTCTCCTGGAGCCGCTGGAGGGCCGTCACCACGCCTTTGAAGAACAAGGTGAGCTTGGCGCTGGGTTGGAGGTTCTCATCAGATGGATACCCGAGATCCTCCACCCCCAGCTGCGCCAGCTCCCTGTCGATATCTGCGGCAGCATTCACGAAACCCCCCACGATCTCTCCCACGACGCCGCATTCAACGCGTGCCATTCGGGGAGGGTGCGGTGGATACGGGGAGAGATACGGCGTAACCCAGGCCGCGCGTGCCCGTGCCCTGTTTTAGGCCTGGCCCAACAGCGCTCGGCACCGTGTATGGCCCAGGCCCAGGGGCTCCTATCGGTGTACTAGAGTAGGGGTACCCTAGTATCTCGAACTTGTGCACGGGCAGTCGCAGCATCCCGCGGCAAGGCTTGCCGGGTGACCGCCAAGGTCCTCCGAGGTTCCTTTGGAGCCATTCAAGGACAAAGTATCCAAGCCAAGGAGACAAAACCCCGGCAAGAGGAGCTTGCCGGGAGGGCCAAAGTATCCAAGCGAAGGAGACAAGACCCCGGCAAGAGGAGCTTGCCGGGAAGGCCAACCAAGGCAAGGCGCTCAAGGAGACAAGACCCCGGCAAGAGGAGCTTACCGGGAAGGCCAACCAAGGCATCTCAAGGAACTTGCCGCGACGCACCACGCGTCCCGGCAAGGCCCGGTGAGCAACAAGCTCCCGGACGCGACAAGACAACGACCGCGGCAAGGCGCTTGCCGCGGCAAGCCATCACTCTGTGCCCGTGCTCCAGCACATCCACCAACGTGTCGCTCTGGGACCCTTCCAGGCGTACGTGGTGGGAGGCTGTGCAGCCATCGGTGAGCGGTGGCAAGCGGCGCTGACAAGATAGCCATCGTGGCGAGCGGTGGCGTCCCTGACGGTCCCTTTTGCACTATTTAGACGATGCAGACGGGCATTTAATGCCCTTGTCCCCTGCCGTCAGGGTTAGGTATGATACACTGTAGGAGGTAGTTGTACCAACCGCAACACCTTTCCATTTTTACCCGTGTCTACGTTGCCACCTGTCGGTGACCCCTTGAGCATATAAAAGGAGGCCCATGCGCAACGTAGAAGGAGGGGGAGAGAATGCTCACGCTCGGTCTCATTAGCTGCTGGGGTGTACTGTAGCACTCCGCGCTCCCGAGCAAGAACTCAATACAAACCGCAAAGGAGGAGTAGGGTTTTATGCATCTGTGCGGCCCGAACCTGGGTAAACTGCTCGTGTGCTTCGCCTCGATCCGCTCTTCGTGCGACCCTCGCCCCCGCCGAACCGAAAGGGACCCGGTCTGCCGGTCCCATAGGTGCTCGTGGATTAGTACCCCGGCACCATCTCCACAGCCATCCAGCCCAAGCCCACCTCTGCTCCTTCTTCTACCTACGTCACCGATGTACGACCAAACAGTAGCCATCAGATCGCCATGGCACCGCTCGATGGGCTGCCGTACAGCTCCCTAGCGCCCTATATACCATCCCTCGACGTCTGTGCCCTACCCTAGCTTCTCCTCTTCCCTTCAACGCCACCACAACTCGTCTCCTTCTCTGTTGTTCTTCTTCCTCAAGAAAAGAGCACCCGAGAGAAGAAAACCGCCGGCGTCCGCCGTCGTCCTCGCGTTTGGCCTGCGCCAGGACCCTCCACGGAATGTCATCCTGCACCCCGTCACCCTCCTCGACCGATCCACGGAGTTAGTTGGGCGGGAGCCTCCCCAACGCGCTTCCCTGCTGAGACGTCTCCGTCGTATCTATAATTTTTGATTGTTCCATGCCAATATTATTCAACTTTCATATACTTTTTGGCAACTTTTTATATTATTTTGGGACTAACATATTGATCCAGTGCCCAGTGCCAGTTCCTGTCTGTTGCATGTTTTTGGTTTCGCAGAATATCCATATCAACCGGAGTCCAAACGGGATAAAAACGGACGGAGCTTATTTTTGGAAAATATGGAAAATTCAGAAGGAAAATCAATGCGAACCAGTGCCCGAGGTGGTCACGAGGCAGGGGGTGCCCCCTACCCTCGTGAGGCCACCGTAAGGCGGTTGACGCTCTTCTTTTGCTGCAACAAAGCTAATATTCGGAAAACAATCACGGCAAAGGTTTCAGGCCAATCGGAGTTACGGATCTCCATATATATACGAAACGGTGAAACAGAGCTAGAAGAGAACGCAGAACCAGAGAGAAACAGAGAGATAGATCCAATCTCGGAGGGGCTCTGGCCCCTCCCATGCCATGGAGGCCAAGGACCAGAGGGGAAACCCTTCTCCCATCTAAGAACGAGGTCAAGGAAGAAGAGGAAGAAGGGGGCCCCTCTCCCCCTCTCCTCTGGTGGCGCCGGAACGCCGCTGTGGCCATCAACATCATCATCACTGCGATCTACACCAACACCTCCGCCATCTTCACCAACATCTCCATCACCTTCCCCCTCTATCTACAGCGATCCACTCTCCCGCAACCCACTGTACCCTCTACTTGAACATGGTGCTTTATGCTTCATATTATTATCCAATGATGTTCTGCCATCCTATGATGTCTGAGTAGATTTTCGTTGTCCTTTCGGTGGTTGATGAATTGCTATGATTGATTTAATTTGCTTGTGGTTATGTTGCTATCCTTTGGTGCCCATCATAAGTGCATAGAATTCCAAGTAAGGGATGACATGCTAGTAGTGGCCTCTCCCACATAATACTTGCTATTGGTCTAGTAAAGTAGTCAATTGCTTAGGGGAAATTTCGCAACTCCTACCACCACTTTTCCACACTCCCTATATTTACTTTAGTTGCTTTTACCTTAACAACCCCTAGTTTTATTTTCGTGCTCTTTACTTTCTTGCAAGCCTTTCCGAAAACACCTACAAAGTACTTCTAGTTTCATACTTGTTCTAGGTAAAGCGAACGTCAAGCGTGCGTAGAGTTGTATCGGTGGTCGATAGAACTTGAGGGTTTAGCTCCTCGTTGGGTTTGACACTCTTACTTATCAAAAACTGTTGCGATCCCCTATACTTGTGGGTTATCAAGACCTTTTTCTGGCGTCGTTGCCGGGGAGCAATAGCGTGGGTTGAATATTCTCATGTGTGCTTGTTTTCTTTATCACTAAATAATTTTTATTTGTTGTTCTTAGTTGTTTTCTATCTTTAATTATGGGTAGGAAACGCAAAATACCAAAAAAAATAGTTGTACCTACTGAACCAATGGTTGAATAACCAATCAAAATCTATCACACTGTTGAAGCTTATTACTTGGATCATCTTCGATCCCTATGTGCTCGTGCTAAAACCCCAACTAGCTTAGTTGAGGGAAAATCTTTAGATGAGCATGCTTGTTATGTGCGACACCGTATATCTGAAAAAGGGAAATTATTATGGAGTCAAATTCAACGTTTGCAATGCTATGCTTGGAATTTATGTGAACTATATGATTTTACTTGTTGTTCTGAAACCCCTAAGAAACACCTTCCCTACCAATGTGAGTTTATTGATAATGGAATCATCTTCTTATGCTAAAGGTGTTTATAGTTACTATGATGTTCAACAAATTGAAGAATTTGTTGCTTTTGAGGGTGCTTATGAAATTGCTTCTTTGGTTGAAAAGTATGATGCTACTTATCACAAATCTGAAAATTTTGCCATACTTGAATATTGTTATGAGAATTATGCTTCTAATGCTTATGTTAAACTATATATTGAGGACTACTCCACTGTCCAAGAAGAGACTAATATTTTGCAGAAATCTATGGAAGAAGAAATTGATGACACTATGAGCTCATTGGATGAAAAAGATGAGGAAGAGAGCGAAGAACAAAAGGAGGAAGACGGATTGATCACCTGTGCCCACCTTCTAATGAGAGTAACTCTTCAACTCATACATTGTTTAATTCCCCTTCGTGCTTACCGAAGGATGATTTCTATGATGATTTTTATGATCCCATCGATTCTTTTGAAATATCCCTTTTTGATGAATCTTGCTATACTTGTGGCCATTATGCCAATATGAATTATGCTTATGGAGATGAACTTGCTATAGTTCCTTATGTTAAACATGAAATTGTTGCTATTGCACCCACGCATGATAGTCCTATTATGTTTTTGAATTCTCCCGACTACACTATATCGGAGAAGTTTGCTCTTATTAAGGAATATATTGATGGGTTGCCTTTTATCATTGCACATGATGATTTTGATAAATATAATATGCATGAGCTTGCTGCTCCTACTTGCAATTATTATGAGAGAGGAACTATATCTCCACCTCTCTATGTTTCCAACATGATAAAATTGCAAGAAACTGTTTATGCTATGCATTGGCCTTTACTAGGTGTGCATGAATCGTTCTTTTATGACATGCCGATGCATAGGAAGAGAGTTAAACTTCATCATTACATGATACATGTTACCTTGTGCTCACCACTAAATTACAAATCATTATTAATTAAAATTGGCTTTGATATACCTTGGGATCCGGGTGGATTCACTACTTGAGCACTATATGCCTAGCTTAATGGCTTTAAAGAAAGCGCTGCCAGGGAGACAACCCGGAAGTTTTAGAGAGTCATTTATTTCTGTTGAGTGCTTTCATATAGTTTAAAAACAACAAAAATAAAGAGGGGAACCCAAAACTTTTCAATAAAAATAATTATCCCCTTGTACAATTCCATTTTATTATAAAAACAATGTGCCAAGGTTTGCCTTTAGGATGTTTACATTTGCTTGATGGTTTGTACGGTGTAGGACAGAAACTTTGGTTGTAGTGCGCGATTTTACATTTTTTTACTGGAACGTCAAATGGTTCTGATTCTTGTTGAACTGTCTTCCTATACAAATTGTTTATTTTTTATAATTTTGGCAGAATTTTTCCAGTATCAGAAGTATGGTGAATGTTCAAATTGCTACAGACTATTCTATTTTAGACAGATTCTGTTTTTGATGCATAGTTTGCTTGTTTTGATGAAACTATCAATTTATATCAGTGGATTAAGCCATGAAATAGTTATATTACAGTAGACACAATGAAAAAATAAAATATGAATTGGTTTGCAATAGTACTTAGAGTAGTGATTTGCTTTATTATACTAACGGATCTTACCGAGTTTTCTGTTGAAGTTTTGGGTGGATGAAGTGTTCGATGATTGAGAAGGTCTCGATGTGAGAAGAAGGAAGAGAGGCAAGAGCTCAAGCTTGGGGATTCCCGAGGCACCCCAAGTAAATATTCAAGGAGACTCAAGCATCTAAGCTTGGGGATGCTGTGGAGGCATCCCCTCTTTCTTCAACAAATATCGCTATGTTTTCGGATTCGTTTCGTTCATGCGATATGTGCAAGTCTTGGAGCGTCTTTTTGCATTTAGGTTTTTATTTTTCTTTTTATGCACCATGCTGGTATGAGATAGTCCTTGGTTGATTTATAGAATGCTCTTTGCACTTCACTTATATCTTTTGAGTATGGTTTATAGAATGCTTCGTGTGCTTCACTTATATCATTTGAAGTTTGGATTGCCTGTTTCTCTTTACTTAGACAACCGCCATTTGCAGAATGCTCTTTTGCTTCACTTATATTTGTTAGAGCGTGGGCATATCTTTTGTAGAAATAATTAAACTCTCTTGCTTCACTTATATCTGTTTAGAGAGATGACAGGAATTGGTCATTCACATGGTTAGTCATAAAATCCTACATAAACTTGTAGATCGCTGAATATGATATGTTTGGTTCCTTGCAATAGTTTTGCGATATAAAGGTGGTGATATTAGAGTCGTGCTAGTTGAGTAATTGTGAAATTGAGAAATACTTGTGTTGAGGTTTGCAAGTCCCGTAGCATGCACGTATGGTGAACCGTTATGTAACGAAGTCGGAGCATGAGGTGTTTATTGATTGTCTTCCTTATGAGTGGCGGTCGGGGACGAGCGATGGTCTTTTCCTACCAATCTATCCCCCTAGGAGCATGTGCGTAGTACTTTGTTTTGATGACTAATAGATTTTTGCAATAAGTATGTGAGTTATTTATGTCTAATGTTGAGTCCATGGATTATACGCACTCTCACCCTTCCACCGTTCCTAGCCTCTCTAGTACCGCGCAACTTTCGCCGGTACCATAAACCCACCATATACCTTCCTCAAAACAGCCACCATACATACCTATCATGGCATTTCCATAGCCATTCCGAGATATATTGCCATGCAACTTTCATCGTCATCATATACATGACTTGAGCATTCATTGACATATTGTTTTGCATGATCGTAAGATAGCTAGTGTGATGTTTTCATGGCTTGTCTGTTTTTTTGATGTCATTGCTACGCTAGATCATTGCACATCCCGGTACACTGCTGGAGGCATTCATATAGAGTCATATCTTTGTTCTAGTATCGAGTTGTAATATTGAGTTGTAAGTAAATAAAAGTGTGATGATCATCATTATTAGAGCATTGCCCAAAAAAAGCAGAGGCCAAAGAAGCCTAAATAAAAAAGGGGGCCAAAGAAGCCCGCAAAAAAAGAGAAAGGGGCAATGTTACTATCCTTTTACCACACTTGTGCTTAAAAGTAGCACCATGTTCTTCATATAGAGAATCTCTTGAGTTATCACTTTCATATACTAGTGGGAATTTTCATTATAGAACTTGGCTTGTATATTCCAACGATGGGCTTCCTCAAATGCCCTAGGTCTTCATGAGCAAGCAAGTTGGATGCACACCCACTTAGTTTCAGTTTGATCTTTCATATACTTATAGCTCTAGTGCACCCGTTGCATGGCAATCTCTACTCACTCACATTGATATCTATTAATGGGCATCTCCATAGCCCGTTGATACGCCTAGTTGATGTGACACTATCTTCTCCTTTTTGTCTCCTCCACCATCATATTCTATTCCACCTATAGTGCTATGTCCATGGCTCACGCTCATGTATTGCGTGGAAGTTGAAAAGGTTTGAGAACGTCAAAAGTATGAAACAATTTCTTGCCTTGTCATCGGGGTTGTGCATGATTTGAATATTTTGTGTGGTGAAGATGGAGCATAGCCACACTATATGATTTTGTAGGGATAACTTTCTTTGGCCATGTTATTTTGAAAATACATGATTGCTTTATTATTATGCTTGAAGTATTATTGTCTTAATGTGAAAGGATAGACTATTGCTTTGAATCACTCGTATCTTAATATTCATGCCATGATTAGACATATGATCAAGATTATGCTAGGTAGCATTCCACATCAAAAATTATCTTTTTTATCATTTACCTACTCGAGGATGAGCAGGAATTAAGCTTGGGGATGCTGATATGTCTCCGTCGTATCTATAATTTTTGATTGTTCCATGCCAATATTATTCAACTTTCATATACTTTTTGGCAACTTTTTATATTATTTTTGGGACTAACATATTGATCCAGTGCCCAGTGACAGTTCCTGTCTGTTGCATGTTTTTGGTTTCGCAGAATATCCTTATCAAACGGAGTCCCAACGGGATAAAAACGGACGGAGCTTATGTTTGGAAAATATGGAAAATTCGGAAGGAAAATCAACGCGAACCAGCGCCCGAGGTGGTCACGAGGCAGGGGGCGCGCCCCCTACCCTCGTGAGGCCACCGTAAGGCGGTTCACGCTCTTCTTTTGCCGCAAGAAAGCTAATATTCGGGAAAAAATCACGGTGAAGGTTTCAGGCCAATCAGAGTTACGTATCTCCATATATATACGAAACGGTGAAATAGAGCCAGAAGAGAACGCAGAACCAGAGAGAAACAGAGAGATAGATCCAATCTCGGAGGGGCTCTCGCCCCTCCCATGCCATGGAGGCCAAGGACCAGAGGGGAAACACTTAACCCATCTAAGAACGAGGTCAAGGAAGAAGAGGAAGAAGGGGGCCCCTCTCCCCCTCTCCCCCGGTGGCGCCGGAACACCGCCGTGGCCATCATCATCATCATCACCGCGATCTACACCAACACCTCCGCCATCTTCACCAACATCTTCATCACCTTCCCCCCTCTATCTACAGCGGTCCACTCTCCTGCAACCCGCTGTACCCTCTACTTGAACATGGTGCTTTATGCTTCATATTATTATCCAATGATGTGCTGCCATCCTATGATGTCTGAGTAGATTTTCGTTGTCCTATCGGTGGTTGATGAATTGCTATGATTGATTTAATTTGCTTGTGGTTATGTTGCTGTCCTTTGGTGCCCATCATATGAGCGCGCGCGTGGATCACATCATAGGGTTAGTTGTATGCTGGTAGGACTGTGTATTGGAGGTCAAGAGTGACAGAAGCTTCAACCTAGCATAGAAATTGATGCATACGGGATTGAAGGGGGACCAATATATCTTAATGCTATGGTTGGGTTTTACCTTAATGAACATTAGTAGTTGCGGATGCTTGCTAATAGTTCCAATCATAAGTGCATAGAATTCCATGTAAGGGATGACATGCTAGCAGTGGCCTCTCCCACATAATACTTGCTATCGGTCTAGTAAAGTAGTCAATTGCTTAGGGGAAATTTCGCAACTCCTACCACCACTTTTCCACACTCGCTATATTTACTTTAGTTGCTTCTTTACCTTAACAGCCCCTAGTTTTATTTTCGTGCTCTTTACTTTCTTGCAAACCTTTCTAAAAACACCTACAAAGTACTTCTAGTTTCATACTTGTTCTAGGTAAAGCGAACGTCAAGCGTGCGTAGAGTTGTATCGGTGGTCGATAGAACTTGAGGGAATATTTGTTCTACCTTTAGCTCCTCGTTGGGTTCGACACTCTTACTTATCGAAAACTGTTGCGATCCCCTATACTTGTGGTTTATCACCTACCGTCGTCGTCGCCATGGCCGGTCGAGCCAAGCTGAGCTTGAGCCCGGCGTCATCCACGTCACCAGCGGCCTTCTTCTTCCTCTGGAGCGACCCCTCGCACGACATCCCGAAGCCGGTTCGCCAAGTCTAGCGCCCGGTCACCTCCCCTGCTTCCCCTGCTTCATGGTCCGAGCACTATCACCCGATCAGCTCCTCGCCACACCACGGGTCGGCCTCCTCGCGCACGTCCGAGCTCACCTTCCGCACCCCCCTCGGTGAGCCGCATCAAATCCCCTCTTTTACCGCTTCTTTGCATGCATGTAGCCACCGATCCCATCGTGTCCGAGCCGCTGTTGCCGTGCTATCGCCATAGCTGTTTTGAGCCAAGTCGATGCCTTATTTGCCACACATTTGCACGCCTTGCTGCACTAGCAACACTGCTTCTGTCTGCACACCACGCGGACGCCGCGCCTCGCCGCACACCCGTACACGGCGTCTTCCGTCCAGCCGGCCACCATGGACGTAACCATGAACGGTCTGATCTCTGATGCACAGCCTCGCCGTGGTCTCCTCACCCCACGCACACACCTACGCGTCCCACGTGAGAGGCCTATCCCTTTTCTGCAACCCCGCCACAACTTCTGTAGTGGCTAGCGCTGCCATGCTGGCTTGATGTTGTCGCCGACGAGTTCCTGGCTCCCGCGCTCTTCCGTTTCTTGATCCTGGTCACAGCGCCTAGCTGCTTTATTAAGACCGTTCCGCATATCCATCACAAAGACTCCTCTAGCGCAGTGGTTAGCACCTCTTTGTTCTACTTAGGAGGCCAGAGATCAAATCCCATGGTCTGCATATTTTGTCTTGGCCTTTTAATTTCTGTGTGCCACTGACAATAGGGCCCCACCGTCTTACACACGCACACAACCCCTCCTTCATTATCTTTTTTTATTTATTCCAGCGCAGCCCATTTCTGGAAATGGCATCTTTCCAAATCGGGCAGGTCCAGATCTGGACATCCTATCTGTGGGATATTGCCAAATCTGGTTAATTCCAGTATAGGCAGTACTCCCTCCATTCCAAAATATAGTGCGCCCGCGCTTTCTAAGATCCAACTTTGACCATAAATTTAACCAACGAGACCAACTGCGGCAGGAGAAAAAATATATAATTGAAAACTTCTTTCGAATACGAATTCACTGATATAATTTTTGCTACCGCCGCAATCGGTCTTGGTAGTTAAATTTACGGTCAAAGTTGAAGCACGGGGATAGAGGAAGCACTACATTGTGGAATGGAGGGAGTATTTAACTTATTGCATTTGTGTGCATTTTTCATACATAAACATATGCATATTATATATGTTTTTGGGCTAGAAAAATTCAACGAATCCATTGGCGGCATCCATTTCTTCATTTGAGCAAGCTTGCACACATGTCATTTTTATATCATATTGTTGTTTTGTCATTTTTGTGTCTTTAAATTCAAACATGCTAGGTGATAGTTTTGCACATGTATAACTTCACTTTCATGTCTACTTCATGCTAGATTTTATTACATGCCATGAAGTACACTATGATGAGTGACACAAGTTTGCAAACATGCTATCATAAATCTGTTTTCTGCCATGTCATGTTATTCCACTAATTCTCAAACTGCTTATATAATTTGTCATTTTGCATTGATGCTATCATCTTATCCATAGGTTTCTGGATCATGTTCAGTGAGGGAGTTTTGTTAAGTGCGTCTAGTACTAGCATGCCATGCTCTTCTTTGCCATGATATGTTCCCGTAGCATGTTGTTTGCTTGCTCTAAACATTGCTTCCTGATGTTGTGTATGCCATGTTAGTATTTTCACTAAGTCTGTGAAGTTGATATCTTTTGCTCTTTTGCCATGCTTGTTTGAACCTGCTCTTGTGTGATTTATCCGTAGCTCAGTGTTCATCTTTTGTCAAGCATCTTGAGTAGATCACTGCCATGTGTTTTGCTACTATGTTGGAGTGCAGTAGCTTAGTTTCTTGTTGCATTCTAGATGGCATCGTGATGTTAATCGCAGAAGTGTGCCATCATTGTTTTGCTTGCCATTTGTAAACCGTGCATCCGATTCCGGTGATCTTTATATCGATTTCGACCGAAATCAACTCATCTTTCCAGCGGCGCACTTGGTTTGCCAAGTTGAGGCATTCTAGATGGCATCGTGATGTTAATCGCAGAAGTGTGCCATCATTGTTTTGCTTGCCATTTGTAAACCGTGCATCCGATTCCGGTGATCTTTATATCGATTTCGACCGAAATCAACTCATCTTTCCAGCGGCGCACTTGGTTTGCCAAGTTGAGGCCTGGTTCAATCTTCTCCTTCCAGAGCACGCATATGCATTGCATATCACATCCCGCATATCATTCCATGTTTTGCATCATGTTGCTTGCGCATTGCACCGTTGTTGATTGTTGTTTCCTTTGCTTGTGTTCTTCCTTTGGGTAGAGCCGGGAGACGATTGCGTGATCAAGGAACCATTGAGTACGTTTACGAGGATCAAGCTTACGTCAACTCGGAGAATTTTGCATGCAAGATGACCATACCCTCGAAATCACTTCTATCTTTGCTTGCTAGTTGCTCGCTCTATTGCTATGCTGCGATACCTACCACTTGCTATATCATGCCTCCCATATTTCCATGCCAGCCCTCTAACCCACCTTGTCCTAGCAAACCGTTGTTTGGCTATGTTACCGCTTTGCTCAGCCCATCTTATAGCATTGCTAGTTGCAGGTGAAGATGAAGTTTGTTCCATGTGGGAACATGGCTATTGTTGGGATATCACAATATCTCTTATTTAATTAATGCATCTATATACTTGGTAAAGGGTGGAAGGCTCGTCCTTATGCCTGGTGTTTTGTTCCACTCTTTCCGCCCTAGTTTCCGTCATACCGGTGTTATGTTCCTTGATTTTGAGTTCCTTACACGGTCGGGTGCTATGGGAACCCCTTGACAGTTCGTTTTGAATAAAACTCCTCCAGCAAGGCCCAACCTTGGTTTTACATTTGCAATAACAACCTATCACCTTCCCTTGGGTTCTGCAGACTCAAGGGTCATCTTTATATTAACCCCCCGGGCCAGTGCTTCTCTAAGTGTTGGTCCGAAACGGGCAGCCTGCGGGGCCACCTCGGGGAAACTTGAGGGTTGGTTTTACTCATAGCTTGACCTATCTGATGTTGCGCTGAGAACGAGATATGTGCAGCTCCTATTGGGATTGTCGGCGCATCGGGCGGCTTTGCTGGTCTTGTTTTACCATTGTCGAAATGTCTTGTAACCGAGATTCCGAGTCTGATCGGGTCGTCCTGGGAGAAGGAATATCCTTCGTTGACCGTGAGAGCTTGTGATGTGCTAAGTTGGGACACCCCTGCAGGGTTTTGAACTTTCGAAAGCCGTGCCCGCGGTTATGGGCAGATGGGAATTTGTTAATGTTCGGTTGTAGAGAACTTGACACTTAACTTAATTAAAATGCATCAACCGAGTGTGTAGCCGTGATGGTCTCTTTCCTGCGAAGTCCGGGAAGTGAACATGGTTCTTGTGTTATGCTTGAACGTAAGTAGTTTCAGGATCACTTCTTGATCACTTCTAGCTTCATGACCGTGCTTTGCTTCTATTCTCGCTCTCATTTGCGTAAGTTAGCCACCATATATGCTAGTGCTTGCTGTAGCTCCACCTCACTACCCTTTTCCTACCCATAAGCTTAAATAGTCTTGATCTCGCGGGTGTGAGCTTGTTGAGTCCTTGTGACTCACAGATACTTCCAAACAGTTGCAGGTGCCGATGATACCAGTGCAGGTGACGCAACCCAGCTCAAGTGAGAGCTCAATGAAGTTCGTGTCCGTTGTGTTGTTTCATTTCCAGTTGATCAGTAATGGAGCCCAGTCGGGGCGGTCGGGGATCTAGCATTAGGGGTTGTATTTATTTTTATTTGGTTCCATAGTCGGACCTTGATTGTATTATGGATGATGTAATGCTATATTTATATATTGTGTGAAGTGGCGATTGTAAGCCAACTCTTTATCCCTTTCTTATTCAGTACTTAGGATGTGTAAAGATTACCCCTCTTGTGACATGCCTACTATGCGGCTATGCCTCTAAGTCGTGCTCCGACACGTCAGAGATATAGCTGCATCGTGGGTGTTACACTAGTTTACTTATTTTCACCCACTGCCACATGGGCCAGCACACGAAGATAGAGAACACGAGCTGACAAGGAAGCATGTGGACTGGTTGACTGGTCAACTAAACAATATATGGAGCTATACGCTGACATGGTGAGCGTATAATCAGTCGGTATAGAGAGTTTGAGTGAGAGGGGAGGCCCGTGAGAGATAGTAGAAAGAGAGAGAGAGCTACTCCCTCTGCTCGATAATGTAGTGCCAACATTTTTATAAAATTCAAACTTTTGAAACTTTGACCAAGTTTATAAAGAAATTACTTATATCTATAATACCAAAGATAGATGATAGTATGAAGTAAGTACATGTTGTGATGAATCTAATGATCATTCCAGATGTAAATGTTTTTCTCCACATATACCTGGTCTAACTTTTTTGAGGTTTGATTTTTCAAAACATCCATATGCTTATGGACGTGGGAGAGTACCTAACTAGAGAGAGTGTGTGTGTGAAATAGAAAGACTGACTGAAAAAGTGTGTGTGCGTGTGTGAAAGAGACATGGACAACACATGATAAAAGTAGAGAAAAAGCATGCGTGTCTTATGCAAACATATCACACATGCATCTTCGACAGCGGAAGCAAGGTGATGAGATAGTGTGTGGTTGTTTGCAACCGAGAGAGAAAGACCCCTAGCACGTGGCCAAGAGGGGTCTGACAAACAAGGGAGAGAGGTCGAGAGAGATGTACAGAGAAAATGCAGACATGGGGAGGAGAGAGTGTATGTTTTTCATAGAGAGATCCCCTGGAGATCGTGATGGGACTACATGGGTGGGAGATCGAGTGAAAAGGTGTGTGCGCGATAGAAGATACCCCGAGAGATATCGAGATAGACATACAGATGGAAGGAGACAATACGTGTGTTCCTGATGGCTAGTGAGAGATAATCATACTTAGGGGGGAGTGCGTGCGCCCATGATGGAGTGAGGGATTATGGTACTTAGGGGGGTGCGTGTCACATAGAGAGAGAGAGAACAAGGGCGGAGAGTGTTAGATGGGTCTATGTAGCACGAGTTAGACATCACTACTAGGGAAAACCCTAGTAGTAGCACGGGTTTTGAGGCTATCGGCAGCGCGGGTGGCCGCGCTACTACTACGGCGCTACAGCTAACTATTAGTAGTAGCGTGGTCTATACCCGCGCTACTACTATTGACTATATCAGCAGTGCTTTTCAGGAACACACTGCTATTAGTTAGTTGTAGCGCTTTCCTATCCCCACGCTACTGTTGTATCTTTCATCATTTTCCCCCTGCTTCATACCCCGTTTCAGTTTCAATAAACTGCAATTTCCAGATACTAGGTAGTACTAGATATCAATTTCATAAAGCATTATAGGTACTAGGTAGTACTAGATAACAATTTCATATATAGTCAACATGCATCCTCAAGCAGTACTAGGTAGTCTTAGAGCCACACATATATAGTAGTTCTACTAGCTATATATAGTCATATAAGCACACACACAAATGTAGTTCTAGATGATATCGACGACGATCATCATCCTCAAGCCTGGGCGGTGGGTGTTCCTGATAGTAATTAGGATGGCATGTCCAACACGAAGATTCTTGTCAACGAAGAAGCTCTTCCACCCAACCGAGTTTAAGTGTGTGCGACCGTCTGTGTCCATGCGAAAAGTACAGGTGGTGACGGAGCCCCTTGCAGTAAGGCATAGTCCAACTGAGCCTTCTTCATCAGGCTCGATACCACAACTCACAGATAGGATCTTTGGCAATTTCTAAATAAGAAAAACATATCAATTAATAAATAGCCTCGCACATACTCTTGCAAATATATTTCTATTAAGTATAGATTTCTACACTATCAAAAGACATAGTACTACACATTTGTACTAAGCATGAATTCTACTAATAAGTATATTTGGATTATCTACACTATTAATAGTTCCTTGGATTCTACACTCATAAGCATGTGATCGAACTCTACACTAAAGCATATCATCGACTAGATTCCTCACATCATATCATTGGACTCTACACTAAGCATATCATCGGATAATTTGCATTTGTAAGTATAACAATAAATCATATATATATACCATCAAATTACTACAGTTAGTATAGCATACCATATCATGCCGATCGTCCATGGTACTTGTCAGGCGGGTCACGAATGGCACCCCTACAAAGTCATCATGTGGCGGAATTATGTCCCATAGGTTGCACACCTCCTCCTCACTCAGATTCATTCTTTGAGCTATGATGGCTTCATGAAGTGGTTCCTCATCATCTTCATCGAGTGGGTCCTCATCATCTTCATCATCTTCCTCATCTTCCACCAGGTTGATATAAATGACAGCCAGCTTGGGTATTTTTGCTTTGAAGGAGAAGCTGATCAACTCACCACCAGTAAAACGCATGCGGGCGAGGAAACGGGCCCATCCATCTCCTCCAATCTACGACATATTGCGTCCTTTCTCGACCTCCAAAGAGTCTCCTATCATCTTGTTGAATTTCAACCTCACATGCATGGGACGATCTGTGTACAAAAAGCAAAATGACACAATCCATTAATGCCAACACTAAAAACAAAATAGTTGGTATATTTCATATAATTTCTTACCACCGCATGACAAAAACTCAGCTGGAAGTAGATGCCGAACAACTTGCCAGTTGCATGGCTGTTGGCGCACCTTGACTTGCACAGTCGACCTGGTGGTGGTGGTGGTCGCGCCATTTTCCTAAAGCAATATGAGCAAAGAAAATAATAACTTAGCATGGGATGATCATCAAGCCCAACATGCAAACCAACATAGCAAACTAGCATCGACTATTCTAAACCCTAGAAACTATCCTATATCAAAGTGTTATATATGACCACAGGCATATATCAACTAAAAACTATCAACTATGTCTAAATTTTTACTAATCAATTAATCATATCAACTAAAAACTATCAACTATCATATCTCTCTCTCTCTCTCTCTATATATATATATATATATAAATGTTGCATATCAACTAGCCTACTAAATCAACTAAATCAAAATGTTCTAAATCAACTAAATCAACTAGCCTACTAAATCAACTAGCCTACTAAATCAACTAGCCTACAAAATCAACTAAATAAAAATGTTCTAAATCAACTAAATCAACTAGCCTACTAAATCAAGTAAATCATATCAACTAAATCAAAATGTTGCATATGAAATAGCCTACTAAATCAAGATGTAGCAGGAAGGAGGGGTGACTGGAGGAAGAAGGAGGACGGAGGAAGAAGGCGGAGCGAGGAGGGGCCGGCCTTAGGTGAACGGAGGAGTGGAGGGAGGACGGCGGAGGAGGGGGCGGGGAGAAGGGCGGACGGTGAAGGTTTACCGAGTCTAGGGAGGAGGAGGAGGTGACGGGGCGCAGAGGGAGAAGGGGTAGGCGACGGCGGCCGGCGGGGGCGAGAGCGGCCGGCGGGGGAGAATCGGCGCGGGGGGATTGAGGGGAGAGATCGAGTGAGTGTGAGTGGAGAGAGTAGAGTGAGGGGCGGCCAGCTGGGGAAGATAGAATGGCTTAGCAGTAGCGCGCTACAGAGAAATGCGCCACTGCTAAAAGACCTAGCAGTAGCGCCTTACAGTCAAAATGCGCTACTGCTATGTGTAAACATGTAAAAATATACATAAAAAATACATTGATCATCAATGATCTTTTTGTGTACAATCTGAATTGTCAATATGAGTCCTCACCGGCTTTTAGAAACCGGAGAAGACTCATTGCGGCCACAAATTCTACACATAGAGTTAAATGAAGACCAAGTGGTTGTGATAGTTTGAGAAGTAACATATTTAAGGTGGTAAAAACCCTCTTCGCGGAGTGAGGTGGGACTAAATTTTGTAGTAAACTTAGCAGTAGCGGTTATAGTGAGAATGCGCTACTATTATGATCTGTAGCAGTAGCACTCTTTGTATTGAGGCGCTACTGCTATAACTAGCTTCGCGGCGGGGTCGTGGCAATTATAGCAGTAGCGCGGCTTATCATAGGCGCGCTACTGCTACATCTATGTCAGCAGCGCGTTTCGTTGCACACGCTATTGGTACGTAGCAGCAGCACCTTGTTTTAAAGCACGTTGCTGGTAAGATTCTGTGTATAGGCTTTTCCCTAGTAGTGCATGTGTATGTGTGAACCAGGGAGATATAAAGTTTGAGAGAGATAGAGGAGCCCCGATAAGGCTGAGTGGTGCGTTAGATAGCTGAGAAGGCTGAGTGGTCCATCTGCTTGATAATGCAGTGCATGTAAATTTTTTAAAAGTTGAACTTTCGAAACTTTGACCAGGTTTACGCAAATGTTATTTATATCTACAATACCAAAGATACATCATACGTAACTACATCTCATGATGAATCTAATGGTATATATTTGCCTTTCTAGATGTAAATGTTTTTCTCCACGTACATGGTCAAACTTTGTGATGTTTGATTTTTCAATAAATTTATATGCTATGGACCGAAGAGAGTGCCTAAGTCGAGAGAGATCAAGTATGTGTGAAGGAGAATGAGTGAGTGTGCAAAAAGAGTATGTATGTGAAAGAGAAAGGGACAACAAATGATAAATTAGAGAGAGAGTGTTTCTTTTGTTTCTTATGCAAACATATCACGCATGCATCTCCGAGATAGAAAAACGAGGTGATGAGATACACGAAGATAGCTAGTGCGTGATTGTTTGGAATGGAGAGATACACCCCTATAGCACATGCCCAATAGAGGTCTGGCCAACAAGGAACAAAGGTCAAGAGGGACGCATGGAAAACATGGATGCATGGGGAGGGAGAGAGAGTGTGTTTGTGATAGAGAGATCCCCCCGACATCGTTAGGGGACAATATGGGTGGGAGGTCGAGGGAGGTGCGTGCGTGATAGAAAGATGCCCCGAGAGAAATCGAGATAGACCATGCACATGTTTGTGATGGAAACTAAGATTAGCTAGTCATATACATATAGGGGGGACTGCGTGTGCCTACAATTGAGTGAGAGACCATCTTACTTTGCTAGGCATGAGATTGTGTGTGTGTGCGTGTGGGATGGAGAGAGAACGAGGGAGAGAGATAAAGTTTTAGATGGGTCTATTGAGTGCGAGTGAGATATGCATGTGTATGTGTGACCCAGGGAGATGGAGAGTTTGAGAGAGAGAGGGAAGAGCTCTGAGACGATAGAGTGGTGCGTGAGAGAGTTACGGGCAACGAGCCAAGGAATTTGTGTGCGTACGATGAGTGCACCCAAGATATTTAGCTTGGACTAGAGAATCATACATAATGTGCGAGAGAGACCAATAGATGGAGTATATATGCATGTGAACTAGAAAGACCCCCCCCCACACACACACACAAAGAGAGAGAGATGGATAGAGAGGGAGAGGGACCAACAAGGTTTGTGTGTTGGATGCATGCGACAGAATTGAAGATTGTCGACGAGAGAGAGAGAGAGAGAGAGAGAGAGAGAGAGAGAGCTGGAGTCTGGGAGAGGGGGGTCGCGTTTTATGCATCAAAGACTAATATAAACCATGTTTCGATATAAACTTGCATTCAAATATTTAAATTGGAGAACATGTTGTCTGCAATCCACACATGAACGGAAATATGCGTATATCAAATAAGTTCATTAATTTGACCTCAACATGTTCATGGTGTACTATAATACTGTACAACATGCTACTCGATTGAGGTGTTCAATTTTGGATTTAGTTCGCTATTTTGACCTGGTGAACGAGCTATTTCATTGAATCGAGATATTTCATTTTGGGTTTGATTCCCATTTTGAGTGGGTCAACTATTTGTCATATAGTAAATCGTTAGCAACGAGCATGTAAAAACACATTACTCCCGAGCATCATCTCTCCATATAAAAAAGAAGTGGCAAGCTAATATTTCAAAATTTGATTCGAATCGACTTGGTAAGGTAGACGTGGATGCTCGTTCTCCCAAAATTTGAACGAACCATTAAACACTATCTGCTCGGTGGAATACGCCCAAGCAAATAAATGGGAGACGCGAAATTATCGGCCTATGTGGGACACGCATCAATTGGCCCGTTGTACATCTAGGGTAGGTTCGTAACTTCACCCAAGCGCGCCTTCTCCTCAGCCAAAATGACATGTGCTGAATAATTCATAAACCATGGTCAGCAAAACACCCTCTCCTCGCCCGAAATAGCTCGCTCCCACTATTTCAAAACATGCTCTCCTCGCCCGAAATCACTTGCGCCCACTATATTTCAAAACACGCCCTCCTCACCCGAAATCGCTCGCGCCCACTATATTTCAAAACACGCCCTCCTCGCCCAAAATCGCTCACGCCCACTATTTGGGAGAAGCAAAGTTACTCTACTATCCCCGACCATCAGTACACAGACCCAAGTTGAGAAGCCTAAAGGCAATGGTAGAACTGTAACCCCCCCCCCACACACACACACACATTTCAGAAAAATGCGTCCGTAAGACATGGTTCCACTCCCCTCCCAATTCCCCATTCATACCACGTGGGCACCAAATCACCTTCTCTCCGGAAGCTCCCTTCTCCCAAGCCGCGAAACCTCAGCCCCTCCTCCATGGCGCCCCCACCGCACCAAATTCACAGCCGCCCTCCTCCCTAATGCCGGAGACGATGTCCATTTGCCGTCGTGCACTGGGCCGTGTGCCTCTTACTCCGTGCTGCTGGAGCTGCCTCGGCGATGGCCGCATGAACCGTACCGGAGCCAATTCACCCCCGCCGTTGTTCACGGCGCCGGAGCGGCTCCAATTTTGAATCCATCCCGAGCCCCATAGTCGCTTTCCCATAGCCGCCGACCATCGCGACATCTCTGCTTCCCTGCCGCCAGTAGCCACCGCAACCGCGCCGGCCTCACTGACTCGGCAGCTCGAGCTGCCTACTTCACCGGGCCGCTAGATAGGTCGCACCCTCATCTCAAATCACTTTATTTAGGCGTCAGTTGTCTAAATTTTTATTCTGGGCCAATTGATTCCTAATGGGAAGCAGCACCCCTCGAGGCGGCGGAGCTCCTAGGCTGCCGGTTGGCTGGTGTCTAACGTAAGAGTGCAGGGGCACAAGTTCACCGCGAAAGTAGCGCTTAGATGGCTATCTTAGAGTTGTGTGGGTTGAAGGTACTGCCGTCGCCGGATCTGGATGACGGCGAGTCTTTGTGGATTGGCCCGGGGGTGGCGCAACCACGATAGTGTGATGGGGCGGGGAGCGGGGTTTTGGTCGGGCCACGGATGGCGGAGGCAGGCTGCTCTGCCGGTGACTGCTGGCTCTTCGGGGAAGATCCCGAACAGTGTCAGCCGGGAGGCACAAGACGGCCATCAAGCCATCCGGCGTAGATCGAACAGTACCAAAATGAAATAAAATCATGTGACCCCAATTTAGTCTTCAGTCAACATACGTGTGACCACTCTCATACCTTGTTGTTGATCTCTTAGGGTATTTCTTCATATCAGAGAGATGTGTCGTTCTTAACATTATGTGTTTTCTGCATCTTGAGCCACACTGTCTTCCGACTCACCGCAGCTGCTCCAACAAGGGAAGCATACACCAGAAGGGAGCTATAATCCCCACTCAAAAGTTCCCTGCATCAAATGCGTGTGTCCGACATGGACATCCACAACAACTACAGGGCCATCGACAAGTCAACACATGATGCTCGCTCATATGGATGGCGGCCAGATAGGTTGCACCCTCATCTTACTTGTGTGCAACATTTATGGCTTTGTTATTCATTTAAGCATGGAAAATAAATTATCACATTTCACTGTATATTCATGCTGATCTCCTACGAGTCTTGTTCAGGAGTTAATGTCGTTCCATAGTGTAGCTAAGAGACTTGTTCTTTAGGTAACATTGTTCCATAGTTATCATCCATGAGCCAATGCTATCCCATAGGCTGGTGATTATAGTATTATACCACTTCTAGTATTACCTATGTTGTTCTTTAATACTTTTGCGTGCCATCTAGTTAATCTCGAGTACAAATGATACATATTCCGTAGCTTTCATGTGTGTTCTCCCTTCAGTTTTTGAGACCTGTTGTTGGTAGTTAACCCCAGTCCTATTATTTATGTCGTCTCCTACAGGCACTTATTACATAAATCTAACTACTAGTTGTCTTCCATGCATGTCAGATATAATTGCACACACTGATTTATCCACAAGAACCTCACGGAGCAAGGTAACGGCCAACATACTTGATGTCAATGATACCCAATATGATGGAACATGTAAATGCAGTTCTTCACAAGACTTGCAGAAAGATGATGAATCCTATTCACCCCACAAGCTCCTTGCTGTAACTTGGCCCTTAATATGGGTACAGCATGCATATAATGTCCTGGAGTACATCTACTCTGTTGCAATGCCTTGTGCTTAGCCTGCTGATCATGCATGTAAATATGCCATGCCTTCCTGTTTTTCAGTAACTATTCCATTAATGATAACATGTTTTCAAATTCAAGTACTGTCATTCTACTCTATCGCCATGCCATCTGCTTAGTTTGGACATCATGCTTATGAATATCTTATGCATTGTTATTCATCAGTATGTACTTCATCTGTCTACCCTACCATCTTCTTTTTTTACATTGAAGTGATGTTCTAGTGGTCTCTTGCAGTGCCATCTTAGTTTCCCAATCATACAAGCATATGTTGCCTTAGTGTTTTCTATATGTATTCCGCTAGCATACAATTTTACATTCAAGTAGTGTTTTTTACACTGTTGTCCTGTCGTATCCCTAGCTCTTACATCATACTCCCTCCGTCCGGATTACATGTCGCAGAAATGGATAAAACTGGATGTATCTAGAACTGAAATACGCCTAGACCCATCCATTTATTTTTGGATGGAGGAAATACATGTCAATATGCCATGCCTTTCTATTCTTCAGTACCTATTCCATCTTTGTTGTAGCATGTTTTATAATTGAAGCACCATTCTTCTATATAAGGCATGCAAGGGGAAGACGACTATGTTAGAAACTGAAGGGTTACAAACCAGGTCTTTGCAAAAGATCCAAACGCCAGGAGATAATAAACCAACTCCAGTTTTCATAGATACTGCTCCAGCACAGAGAAACCCAACTCCCACTGATAATAAGCAGATTCCGGTGTCCAAAGAACTAGTCCGCTCCAGTCCAACAAAAATATGTCAACTCCGTTCTAAGAAGCGTGTGCGTATCCTCGCATCATGAAATTTTATAACATTCTGATCATATTTTCTACATGTTTCTTACCCATCTCTCTTTTAGAAAATAAGATTAAATGATAGAAGACTTCATCCATTGGGATCGTATTCGAGGAAAGTATCTTGCGAGAATTCTCTGTGCTCCAATGCTGATGTAAGTATGTGTTGTATATCACTATATTTTTACATTAGCATGTATTTTGTTAATCAGCGTGAATCCAACCTTTATCTAATCTAAAATTAGTTGTAGCAAAATGTTAAAGGCGACAATGTTGATTTTTGTAAGGAAAACTGTCTGGTAGTTTTGCATACTGAGTCGCATGAGTGTACTATCTCATATCATGCACATTACTGAATTGTAGTGCTGCTCTGGTTGCCCATCCATTCATTGTGTCAATGTTGCGTTCGTATTACCTTACCTTGCTGATGATAGCTGTGACATATTCTGTTAATTTGGTGTACGCTGGTGTGGTCTGGTTGCCCAAACGTTCGTTGTGTCAATGTTGCTTTCCTATTATCTGACCTGGCCAATGATAGCAATGCTAGTGTGTTAATTTGGTGCATGCTGCTGAAGATAAGAAGAAAAACTCTGAAAACAGCAAGGCAACCCCATTATTTCTTTCCAATAAATCTAGGCCAGGTAATATGGCAATAACTCTTGATTAATCTGTTCGGTTCCCCTCCTAATTTATGTTATGATGTAGTGGTCGAGACACTCTCCACTATCAATAATACAAGCCTGCCAAAATCGCCATCTGAATCTGTTCAGTTTCCTCTGTCTCAAATGCAACGGAAAAAATGTATGTTTGTGAACCAATTAATGGCTGAAGCAATGATGGAAATGGTGGAGGAATCAGAGGTGCACATTCGTGCGCAACAACAACTGATCAATGTTTTCACAGACAATGTAGCAAAGCAGCAAGAACTTGCCCACATGCTTATGGGTGTCATCCGCGCTGAGGTTGCAGATTGTGACGTTGTAGATCGTTAGATTATGTTCATTTATTTGCACTGGCATCAATCTTTCATTGCCCAGTGGATGTACTTTCATGTAATATATGCTGGATGTGCAACGTTTTTCCCTGTATGACGTACCTTTGCTTGATCAGTTTTGGTCATGTGCATAATTGCTCATCGTAATGGGCTCAAACTATCTAATTGGGCCTAAAGACATGTACAAACTTTAGTGGGCCCATTAAGTTAATGGGCCATTACCAGGCTGAAAGTTAATGGTTGGCCCCCTTACCTCCTCGGTCGTTAACAGGCTGACATCGAAGCGGGCAACAGGCGGGCCCATTTGACTTCACGGGCCGTTAACAGGCCGATACTAGGTCGGGCTACATATGGTCCAACTATACTGTGGGCCTTTAGCAGGCCGAAAGAGACAGCAGGCTCGTACTGGACCATGAAGAGCATGGGCCGCTAAGAGGCCGAAAGTCAGGTCGTACTGTAAATGGCCCAACTGTGTTGCGGGCCTTTAGCAGGCCAAAAGAGAAACCGGGTTGGTATTGGACCATGAAGAGCATGGGCCGTTAAAAGGCCAAAACACAGGTCCGACTGCAAATGGCCCAACTCACGTATGGGCCGTCAATAGGCTGAAAGACACATCGGGCCGGAAATTGGCCCAACACTTAAATGGGTCGCTAAAAGGCCGAAAGATGTACATCCTGAAAATTGGCCCATCCCTTGAATGGGTCGTTAACAGGCCGACACCACATCAGGCCGATATTGAGCCCAAATATATAGCGGGCTGTTAACGGGCTCGAACTAACGATGGGTTGTAATTGTGTCAAATCATTAACGGGCCGTTGACCGGCCGAATTGGCACATCTCGTATGGGATGTGGGCTTAAATGCACCTGACACAAGTAGGCCTTATATGAGCCGGCCTACTAATTCTTACTGGGCCGGCCTTCTTCACCGGAATGGGCCACTGTTGGGCTTTGCCACATGTTGATCTATCATAGGCGCCTCCTGTCCAATGAGTGGATGACATCTGTCCCAACGGTGAGCCGACTTGTGGTTCCCCCAGCCAATGAGAATTTTACACGTGGAAAATACCCATTGGTCCGGGCTGTTAATGGATTATTGGATCCAAACTGGAACCCGATAGCTTAACGGCGACCCGTTACGGTGGATGCCATGTATCGGTCACCCTTGATGAAAGCACTTCTATGACGCGTGATTTATCGTCATGGAAGTGGACACTTCCGTGATGATAATTTTGGTAATGTCATGGAACACTTCTACGACAACACAGGTATGACTATCTTGATTCTGTCATAAAATCATCATGGATGTACATGCATGACAGAAAACGTGACCTACTGTGACAAACACGTATCATCACGGAAGTGTATTTTTTGTAGTGGAGATGGTGCTGGTGAAGATGTTGATGAAGATTGGCCTCACCAATATGAGAGGGTTGTTGGTGATGATGATGATGATGATGATGATGACGATGATTTCCCCCTCCGGGAGGGAAGTTCCCCTGGTGGAATCGCTCCTCCGGAGGGTAAAAGTGCTCCTGCCCAAGTTCCACCTCGAGACGGCGGCGCTCCGCCCCGAAAGTATTCTCCTCGTTTTTTCTAGGTCAAAATGACTTATATACCAGAAGATGGGCACCGGATGTTGGTCGAGGAGGGCACAACCCACCAGGGCGCGCTTGGGCTCCCTGGGGCGCCCAGGTGGGCTGTGGTGGGCTCCCTCTGCTAGTTATTCACTCCAATAATTCTTATTTATTCCATAAAAATTCCTCGTGAAGTTTCAGCTAATTTGGAGTTGTGCAGAATAGGTAGCCTGACATAGCTTTTTCAGCTCCAGATTTTCAGCTGCCGGAATTCTCCCTCTTTGTGTGAACCTTGCATATTATCACAGAAAAGGCATTAGAATTACTCCAAAATGCATCATTATGCATAAAAACATTATAAATAATAGTAGGTAAACATGATGCAAAATGGACGTATCATCGTGTATTCAATTTTTTTCATGTTGTATTAATTTCGTTTACTCTTTGTCATTGCAGGTGTTGACAGATGGTGGGCGCAGGTCGAGAGCGCTCCGAGCCTCCTTCCTCGGCACTGTGAGGGGTGCTTCCATTCCAACCCAGCGCCTCCGGAGAGTGCTACTAGACAGTATGCAGACACCACTGACGAGCGCTTCGTCTTCGGCTGGGAGAGGTCAGGGGAGGACGAAGAGGGGTGCTAGAGGTGGACGTGGCGGCGGGAGGGGTAGGAAGGCTGCTATGCATTCCTCGTTGCCACCCCCAGCTGATTCACCCGACCACATGACTGCCCCGTCTGATGTAGAACCATCTGACATGGACCCATCTCGGACTCTGGTCCACGAGCCTCGGGCCGACGAGCCTCGGGTCACCGAGCCTTCGCCCCACGAGACTTCGGTCACAGAGTCTTCATCACACGAGACTCCGGTCCCAGAGTTTTCATCCCACGAGACTCCGGAGTCTAGTGGCCCTACTGATGGTGGCAAGGACAACTTTTCTAATGATAGCAATAGCGAGGCAAGCTGGTTGAGGGGGCAAGGTCTACCAGCATGGTGGTACAAAGCTCCCGCCCGTGCCGACGACCCGCGAGCAGAGGTGGTTGATTGCGCCTAATGTGAAGAAGTACTAAGTGCATTTACTATTTTTTAACCTTTTGCATTCATGTTTCTTCAAATTAATATCTAATGCATTGGCCTTGTCATACTGCAGGGGGTGGAAACATGCCCCTGGTGTCCGCAGGCCCAACCAGGTCCTTGGTGTGCATTGCCGGCAGAACTTCCCGGGGTGGGTCACATTTCCCGGTGAGGGTCAGGTTCCACAGCTAGCACTGAGCTGGGAGCTATACTTGGCTTCCCCGGCCTCGCCGGAGGAGAGGGTCGATGGTGTCTTGTGCAAGACGGTGGCCGACATTGTGATCCGAACGTTTTGGGTAATTTCTCCTTTATAGAATTAAAAATCAACAGTACCTAGTGATTGTACTAATTAGTGTTGCCTTGTTTGATTGTAGACGTTCTACAGGTGTCTTGAGGGACAGGAGGAGGCCGCGGCTATGGTTGTGGAAGCCGAGTGCAAGCGCCTACTTCAGAACTTACAACACGAGGCTCTGGTGCAGGCTGTTCGAGACTACTATACCTCGATTGGTATTAAGAGGTCCAAGACAAAGTGCGGCGGCAAGTTCCTGAGTAAGGAGAAGTGCATGAAGGTAATTACCTACTCTTAAGGCCTTGTACTTAGTTTCCTTGATTTGATTCGTAGGCGTAGCGCTGAAATTTCTCTTGACTAACTTAGGTGCCCCCGAGATGGTGTGCGGAGGATGGACTGTTGGGAGGCGTTGGTGGATGAGTGGTGCTCTACCCGGTGGCTAGCCATCCACAACAAGGCCAAGATAAGCATTCCCAAATGGTTGGCATGCCACACCATCAAGGGAGCTCCAACCTGTATGAGTATGGGGATAACTAGGAATGTGGTTTGCTTCATGATTCAAGAAATTTCATTCTTCATGCTAGCTTGAGCCCTTGACTAATATTTTGTTCCTGTCTTTTAGGCATGACACAACAAGAAGGAGGTGCCAGGGGTATTCGACCTCTATGACATGGCCCATACTGCCCCGTACAAGAAGTCCAAGGCATTCTCTGAGTCTGACCTCAATCATCTAGAGAGCTTCACCAACATCTCCTCCCACCACAAGCTCATGAAGTACAGATCCGAGGGGAAGGCGAGGAAAGGGGAGGACTTTAACCCGAGCCAGAGGCCTTTTGATCCAGAGCTGGTGATGATATCTGGTGGCGGAAGGTCCCATGGCTCGATAGCCATTGGGGATGGACCGATACATTGTCCTAGCACTCTTTGGGAAGTCAAGAAGCGCCAGACGAGACCCGATCCTGAGATAAGGCCTCTCCATGGCCAATGGAGCTCGCCATCGAGGTTAGTTATACGGACTCAGATACCTTTCCTCCATTACATTGTGTGTGCGGCCGTTGATGATTACAATGCTACTGAGTGGTGTTGCAGGCTGTTCTTGAGAAAGAGAGATTGAACACCCAGGCGCTTCTGGCGGAGGCAAACAGGCAGGCGGCGGAGAGGGAAAGGGGCCTGGAGGAGAGGACGGCTAGCCTGTTGGAGGAGGAGAGGAACCGGAACAACACGTCTCACCGGGCCCTATACAAGCTCCTCGTGGTATGTTTCTCCTGCATATTAGCCAAATCATGCCCGTAATGTTCGTTTCATTACTAACTAATATGACTGACTCGTGAAAACCAAATGTGCAGTCTGTCTGCCAGGACAACGGTCAGACACCTCCCCCGATGCCCCAAATTGCTCCGGCAACCATGGTGAGTTTCATTTGAATGGTCATTAGTTACTAGTATTCACATTTGAGTTGCATCATGCTAATAAGACATTGCAAATGATCTTTGGTGCAGCGTGCCTCCCGACAAGCATCGACCGATCCTTCTCCATTTGGCACTGGCGCGACCGCAACCGGTCCTTCACCTCTGTGATGACGGTAAGTTTTCCCAAGTGTTTTGCTTAGACAGATTCTGATTTTGATGCATTGTTTTGCTAATTTTGATGAAACTATCGATTTTATCAGTGGAATAACCCATGGAGAAGTTATAATACAATAGCTACAATGCAGAAACAAAATATGAATGAGTTTGCAACAATAATTGAAGTGGTGATTTGCTTTATTATACTAACGGATCTCACGAGGGTTTTGTTAAGTTTTGTGTGATTGAAGTTTTCAAGTTTTGGGTGAGATCACGATGGATGAAGGAATAAGGAGTGGCAAGAGCCTAAGCTTGGGGATGCCCGAGGCACCCTGATATGTCTCCAACGTATCTATAATTTATGAAGTATTCATGCTGTTATATTATCATTCTTGGATGTTTTACAATCATTTTATAGAAACTTTATATCATTTTGGGGACTAACCTATTGACCCAGTGCCCAGTGCTAGTTGCTGTTTTTTGCTTGTTTTTTACATCGCAGGAAATCAATATTAAATGGAGTCCAAACACCACGAAACTTTTTGTGGATTTTTATGGACCAGAAGACATCCAGTGGGCTAGAGAAGCACCTCGGGGGTGCCCCGAGGGGGGCACAACCCACCAGGGAGCGCCTGGGGGCCCAGGCGCGACCAGGTGGGTTGTGCCCACCTTGGTGGCCTCCCGGACCCCCTCTTCGCCCTATAAATCGTCAAATATTCCAAAAACCCTTGGGGTAACCCTAGATCAGAAGTTCTGCCGCCGCAAGCCTCTGTATCCACGAACACAATCTAGACCCCGTTCCAACACCCTGCCAGAGGGGGAGATCATCACCGGTGGCCATCTTCACCATCCCGGCGGCCACCATGACGAGGAGGGAGTAGTCCACCCTCAGGGCTAAGGGTTTGTACTAGTAGCTCTGTGTTTAATCTCTCTCTCTCTCTCTCGTGTTCTTGATGGCACGATCTTGATGTATTGGGGGCTTTGTTAATATAGTTGGATCGTTTGTGTTTTCCCCTCTCTATCTTGTTGTGATCAATTGAGTTTTCGCTTTGAGATTTCGTTGTATCGGATTCAATACTTTTATGGATTTGAGGGCACTTGATATATGTCTTGCATATGAATACCCGTGGTGACAATGGGGTATTATTTTGATTCACTTGATATATGTTTTGGCACTCAACTCACAGATTCCCGAGGTGACATTGGGGTAATCTATGCATAGGGGTTGATGCATGTTCTTGTCTTTGTTTCTCTTGTAGAAATCTTGGGGCACTCTTTGATGTTCTTTGTATTGGATTGGATATTACGAATCTAAATTTGCTTTGGTGTTATTTTAGTATGATCTCTTGGATAGATCGATCGGAAAGAATAGCTTTGAGGTGGTTTCGTACCCTACAAACAATTTCTTCTTATGTTCTCCGCTAGATAGGAACTTTGGAATGATTCTTCATCGCACTTTAGGGGATGCTTATATGATCCAGTTATATTAGCATTGTTGGGAGATTGCACTAGCGAAGTACGGACCCTAGGCCTGGTTTTCAAGCATTGCAATACCATTTGTGCTCCGTTTTATCAAGTACGGATCATATGGTGTTTTCACCTCTCTATCTTGTTGTGATGAATTGAGTTTTCCCTTTGAGATTTTGTTTTATCAGATTGAATACTTTTATGGATTTGAGAGCACTTGATATTTGTCTTGCATGTGAATACTCGTGGTGACAATAGGGTATCATATTGATTCACTTGATATGTGTTTTGGCACTCAACTCGCGGATTCCTGAGGTGACATTGGGGTAATCTATGCATAGGGGTCGATGCACGTTCTCGTCTTTGTTTCTCTGGTAGAAATCTTGGGGCACTCTTTGAGGTTCTTTGTGTTGGATTGAGTATTATGAATCGAAATTTGCTTTGGTGTTATTTTAGTACAAGCTCTAGAATAGATTGATTGGAAAGAATAGCTTTGAGGGGGTTTCGTACCCTACAAACATTTTCTTCTTATGTTCTCCGCTAGATAGGAACTTTGGAGTGATTCTTCATTGCACTTTGAGGGATGGTTATATATATGATCCAAATATATTAGCATTGTTGAGAGATTGCACTGGCGAAAGTACATACCCTAGGCCGTGTTTTCAAGCATTGCAATACCATTTGTGCTCTGTTTTATCAATTGCTACCTTGCTGTTTTTTATTGTTCCTATTACAAAAATCAATATCTACTATCCATATTGCACTTGTATCACCATTTCTTTGCCGAACTAGTGCACCTATTAAAATTACCATTGTATTTGGTGTGTTGGGGACACAAGAGACTTCTTATTATTTGGTTGCAGGGTTGTTTGAGAGAGACTATCTTCATCCTACGCCTCCCATGGATTGATAAACCTTAGGTCATCAACTTGACAAAAAATTGCTACTGTCCTACAAAACTCCGCGCTTGGAGGCCCAACACGTGTCTACAAGAATAAAGTTGCATAGTAGACATCAAGCTCTTTTCTGGCGCTGTTGCCGGGGAGGCTAGGTAAGCGGCACTCACATCCTGTCAACGAAGCTCTTTTTTGGTGCCGTTGTCGGGGAGGTGAGTGCTTGAAGGTATATCTTTAGATCTTGCAATTGAATTTTTTAGTTTCTTGTTTTATGACTAGTTTGATTTATAAAAGAAAACTACCAAAAATTGAATTGAGGTTGCATCATATTGTTCACCTTTATAATGTCTTTCATGAAAATGATGGAAAGGAAAATTATGCTCAATTGGTAGAAGAAGAATTCTATAAAATGTTTGACAAAAAATCTTTGAATGATGAGCATGATTATAATGTTGTTAGTGTGAATTGTTTGAATATACATGATGCTAATGATATGCAAAGCCATAAGTTGGGGATGCTATGTTTGATGAAGATGATATTTTTAGTCCCCCAAAATTTACTATAATGATTGCATGCCTCCTATTTATGATGATTATAATGATGAAAGTGGATTTGGAGAGGTCATGACTTTATTTAGTGATGAATCCACCATTTTGGATGAGGCTTCAATTAACTACAATAACAAAGTTGCTATCTATGATGATTATGGTGATGACATGTATGCTATAAAGAATAATGATAACCATGGAACTTGTCATCATGATTTTAATTTTCTCTCACATGATAGCTATTTTGTTGAGTCTGCTCCCACTACTATTGACGAGAATAAATTTTCTTATGTGGAGAGTAATAAAATTTCTATGCTTATGCATCATGAAAAGAATGATTTATGTGATAGCTATATTGTTTAATTCATTCATGATGCTACTGAAAATTATTATGGGAGAGGAACATTTGCTTGTAGGTATTGCAATAATATCGAGTTTCCTCTCTACGTGTTGAAAATTTTGAAGTTGCACTTGTTTTGCCTTCCTATGCTATTTGATTCTTGCTCCCATAAATTATTTGCTCACAAAATCCCTATGCATAGGAAGTGGGTTAGGCTTAAATGTGCTAGTCATATGCTTCATGATGCTCCCGTTATGTTTCAATTCTTATCTTTTATATGAGCATCATTGAACTCATCATGCCTAGTTAAAAGGCACTAAAGAAAAGCACTTGTTGGGAGACAACCCAACATTTACCCCTACTATTTTGGTGTGTTCACATTATTATGCTACTGTAGTAATCATGTTTTATTGCTTTTGTTTCAATAAAGTACCAAGTAAAGCCTTTAAGATAGAGTGAACGATAGTTGACTTGAGTCTGTGCAAAAACAAAAACTTTTGTGCTCAGTCCAGGAATTTTGAAAATTCACTACAATGTGATTTTGATCTGAATTTTTTACATGTGATAGCTATAAAAATTCTATACGTTTGCCTAATGTTTCAGAATGTTTGGCGTAGCATAAGTATGGTTGGAGTACAGATTACTACAGACTGTTCTATTTTTGATAGATTCTGTTTTCAATGCATAGTTTGCTTGTTTTCTAGTTTGTATGGCTTATATTGCTCAATATAAATTGTGGAAATGATGAGGTACAGTAGGCATTGTGTGAAAACAATTACGAATCTTGTCTTTGACAGTACCAAAGTGAAACGGTTTGCTCTTTATCATACTAACCTATCTCGCGAAGTTCCGTTAAGTTTTGTGTGATTGAAGTTTTCAAGTTTTGGGTGAGATATCAATATGATGAGAATAAGGAGTGACAAGACCCTAAGCTTGGGTATGCCCAAGGCACCCCAAGGTAATATCCAAGCAACTAAGCTTAGGGATGCCCCGGAAGGCATTCCCTCTTTCGTCTCCAACATTATCGGTAACCTCACTTGGAGCTATATTTTCATTCATCACATGATATGTGTTTTGCTAGGAGCGTCATTTTATTTTATTTTGATTTGCTTTCTGTTATTTAGAATAATGTTTTTCATCTTTTATTTCAATAAAAGTGGCAAGGATAGCATTTACCATGCTTATCTTGCAAGTATATGTGTTGCTATTTCAAAACAGAAAGTTTATTGCTGTTGCAAAAATTCCCTAGAAAAGTCATAATGTGATAAAATGTTTAAACTATTTGCAAAATAAGATCTAATAAATATTCTACAGTGTGGTAAATTTTTGGAATTTTTGGAGTTACAGAAGTATGATTGTTCTTGCATTATTTACATACTCTACTGGTTTGGCAGATTGTTGTTATGTTTGCATATGTTTGCTTGTTTAATGATTCTATTTGAGGATAGGAGTATTAAATATGCAGAGGAATTTAGTATGAAATGTTGAATAATAATTTTTTGTGATTTGCTACAGTATAGAATGATAAGGTTTTGCATTGATTTATACTAACTTATCTCACGAGTTCTTGTTGAGTTATGTGTGGATGAAGTTTTTGAGATTTAGGAAAACCATGATATAAAAGGAATTAAGGAGACACAAAAACTCAATCTTTGGGATGCCCAAGGCATGCCAAGTTAATATTCCAAGAAGTCTCAAGCATTTAAGCTTGGGGATGCCCCGGTAGGCATCCCACCTTTCTTCTTCAACAATTATCGGTTAGTATTGGTTGAGCCTAAGTGTTTGCCTCTTCACATGATGTGTGCTATCCTTGGATTGCCATTTTGTTTTGTTGTAATTGCTATTTTAATAAAATACTTAGATCTGAAACTTTGAAATAAGAGAGAGTCTTCAAATAGCTACCCATTTACATAACTACTCGCTTGATATTCACTTATATCTTTTTGGAGTAGCTTGTCATTTACTCTTGTGCTTCACTTATATCCGATGAGTAAATTGTTAAATGAGTTGAATATCATGAAGTTGAAATTATATCATGCCTAGTGGTAGCTTCACATTGGGTTTAGAAAGTGAAATCTTTTGAAGCTTGACAATCACAATATTGGTCATACAAGCAATTCATGAATGATTAGTAGAAGGAAGAGAATTTTCACATGAAAATACACTATCTTGGAAATCTTTTGTGATTGTGAGCCCCCATCAAAATATTATATGCCAAAACTGTTGACGTTGGACAAAGAAGACAACATAATGATTTATGTTTGTCCATATTCACATAGAAGTATATTGTCATAGATCCTTCAACATGTGGTGCTTGCCCCCCATCTTTGCAAGCCAAAAATTCTGCACCAAGTAGAGATACTACTTGTGCATCCAAAAAACCTAAGCTTTTGAATTGCAATGTTAGTTTTTTTTAATATATTGAGTACATAATATGATCATCTTGTCTATTTTCTAACCATAGGTTAAGAAGATGCGGAAGGATGGGCAGGAAGTTAATGATGCCCTTGTACCCTGATACTCGGGTAAGACATTATGAATCTTGCGTTGTTGGAGATGTGTGCTACAACACCCTTGCACCCGACGAAGGCAGGAGGACAGAAACAAGTGCCATCATGAGCACAGATACGTACGGCAAAGAGACAATTGAAATGTATGCTAAAATAACATACATTGTTCAGTTGCAGTATATCTCCAGTTTCGAGGTTCATCAGTGTGTGGTTCTGTTTTGCTGTCATTGGTATAACCTGTTTCCAGGATCGCAAAATCCAGAGCTGATGATTATTTCAAATCCATCAATGTCAAGGCGGTGTACCAGACCTACGAGCCTTTTATTTTGGCAAATCAAGCAACACAAATATTTTTCTTGGAAGGCACATTTGCACATAGCGATGACTGGAGAGTATTGCAAAGGTTTGAGCAGAGGAATTTGTTTAATGAAGTTGCACAACAAGATGATGCTTACACTGCTCTTGATGTAGAAGATTCCATAGATGTTCCTAATATCTTTGAGAACCATCACGTCAATGACGCTGGCGAAAAGATTGCATGTCGGGCTGTGGACATATGAGAGTTGATAAATAAGAAACCAACGTTCAAGGACATTGAGGATGAAGAATAAGATGACACTGGGAGAATTACGATTCAGACGGATACACATGGAAAAGATGTTGACGCTGCTGCTATGGATGATGATTAGATTGCTTTTGTCGTATTTGCCTGTCGGAAGACATTTTTTATCTACTATGTGAAATTGTGTTTGCTATGACAACTAAAACCTGATGAAATTGTTGTTTAATATTTTGCTGTGAGAACATCAGTTATTATGTATGTTGATTTGTGTGGTGATTGTATGACGACTAAAACATGGTGACATTGTTGTTTAGTTGTACTCATATTTGGTTGTGGAACTTGTATTTGATGACATAGTTTGCTATTGGACTGCAATTTGCTCGACGTCTTCGAATCAGAACAAAGCTGACCCGACAGGGCCTCTGCTAATTTATTTATTTATTAGCAAAAGGGCCTCTGCTATTTATTTATTTATGAGCAAAAGGGGATACCCCCGATTTCCGTTAATAGAAATCATTAGATGTTCACAACACTATGCCCAGCCTGCTAAACAGATTTCATTCATTACTAGTTTCAGCAAAGTGCTCATGTCATAGCCACTGAATACATCACGAGTGCTACATACACTGCAAATAAAGAGATAATCATCCTACAGAGCACATCTATTTTGCCCAATATCTTCACAAGCTCTTTCAACTCCTCATTATTGTCAAGGCCGTTCATCAGATGTTGCTTGGCCATGATCAGAGGAACTGTATCTTTAACTTGCTGCTCTGCATGTTCCTCTTATGACGTTCCTTCAGTTACTTGTCCAACACCCCAACCTGCTGGTATTGGGATTCCTCAGCTAACCAAATAACCAGCGTAGTTGCATTCCCCCACATCAACAACTTCCCAAAAATACAAATCACACAAATCTTCCCTTTTCTGCATGAATCAAATTGGAAGATCATCAACCAAACTATTAAAAAAACCAGCAACTGAAAGCAGCGGAACAACACTTAAACATATTATTACCCCATGATTCGGGCATTTGTAGAAGACTCGGCCAGGGTTGAGGATTGTCATTAAGATGCGACGGAGGACTCTGCGTGATTTGCAGCAGTGGCACCACACCAACGGTAGCAGGTTGCGATGAGCAACCGGCTGCGGTGTGTGTGTGCCGGCGGGGGTGTGATGAGACCCATAGGTGATGGTACGGGTGGCGACTTGGCACATATATGGTTGTATCCTATTGAAGAGCAGGTGGACGAGCCACCAGCGGACATGGTTGCTGTGGCCAGAGCTTCTGATGCTAGGCAGAGTAAGTAGAGAAGAGGAGAAGCGAACGTTGGATATGCCAGTTTCATTACTTGCAGAGTAGCATAGCACCATATATAGTCATAGTCTAGGTTTGGATTCGAACCAGCTACATGAGCATGTCTCTCTTTTTCTAAACTTTAGCAACATCGCTTAACTGGTACACTAGCTTGTTCTGCATGCCTTCTCAAGTCTTTGATTTTCTTTCTTTGCGAGGAAGGAAGGAGGACAAAATTGAGTGTTCCTGCGACTCGAACCCAAGACCTCTCGGTTGAAAACCAAGGGCGCTAGTCACTTATGTCACTACCATAGGATGCTGCTCATGCCACACTACGATCAGAGACCCTTCGAGAAATTGTGTGCGATGCAATAATCGCAAACAGTGTTGTATGAAAACTGTCAGATATGTTTAAAAAAATTGCGATGACGGATGCATCAAACACGGTTCAGGTTTTAGTTGAGTGTGCGATGTAGGGCATACGGTTCAGTTCAATTAACTGTTTGCAATGAGGAGGAACAAAAGAAACGGGCAGCCAGATGAAGGCATGTGCGATACACAGCATACGGTTCACTCGGATGAACTGTTTGTGATTAGGCAACACAAAAGAAACGGTCAGCCAAATCAAGGTGTGTGCAATATATGGCATGCGGTTCACTCAGATGAACTGTTTGCGTTGAGACATGAGAACAGAAACGGTTCAACTTAACATGATGTATGTGATACGCGGCAAACAGGTATGTGATCAGAAATGTGTGTGAAGACCGATAATAACACAGACAGTTGCTGCTAATAAGACATGTGTGTTGTGCGATGGGATTGCATATAGAACAACAATATATATATATATATAAATATATATATATATATATATATATATACATACATACATATACACACACACACACTTATAAGGACATGCTTGCATAACCAAATTAAACATCCACTTACATAGGTGGCTACTACAACCATGGCATTTGCACACACCAAAGTAAACTATTACATGCATAATTACATAGGTGGCTACTACACACATGACATTTCCATAAACACCAATAAAGTAAACTATATATTACATGCATGATTAACTAGCATAAACGATCATCTGATCATCATCTACTTCTTGTGATGCTTGCTATGCTTGTGGCTCGATCCGGGCTCGTCGATTTGGGTAACGAGGCACTTCCTCGTGTCAACGATCCACCTGTGCATCTCATAGCATGTTCTTGGCCGCGAACCTGAGGTGAGGTTCATCCAGTTGCTGTATCCAGGCCTTGTGCCAGGATATGGGACTTGTTCTCTGGGCATCCTGCTTCATCTTTTTGTAGTAGGGGTCGATGATGGCCGAGGCAAGTTCGATCAGGGAGTCCTGCTTCGTGCTGCCCCAGACCCTGTAGTGGTCACAGATTTTGACAAGGTTCTTGCAGGCCAAGCCCGTGACACTGAGCGCTTTTACATCGTCTTTGGTACCCACCATGGCGAACTTGTAGTCGGTTCTATTGACAAACCTGTTGAAACGGTCCCAAGGCTCTGTGGCCATGCAGTAGTGGTAGATGAGGACGTGATGGCGCACGCACAACTGGGCAATGGCAACCTTCTGATCTATGTCGGGACGACCGGCGGTGTACTGGAGGTCGATGCCAACCACCTTGTACTTGTCTCCAGCAAGCAACTGCTCAACGCTGTTGATGTAGTCGTCCACCACGGCCAGGTCGATGGTGTACACCACCGAGAGATCTATCTCCCTCGCGTGGGTCTCCACTCTATGCTCGCCGAACTCCATTGGAGCGCTGCTGGACATACCCTCTCTATGTGTCATCCTGGGTGTGCTTGTTGTGTTGTGGGGCGCGATCAAAAGGTTGAAGAGACTAAGGTTATAATGGTCGTGGGAATTAAAGGGGAAGCCAAACGGCCAGGAACATCGGCAGGCCCTGATGGCAGTTCTAATTTGCAGTGTGTAACTCCATCGTGCTGCATGTAACTGCATCGCATGGCAATGCGCGCGGCGCAACCGCATGCATATGGGGGCCCCGACGTGATGGTGCGCACGCCCAACCACTGGCAAAGCGCGCGTGGAGGGACGTGAGCAGAGCGCTCCGCGGTCGCCTCAAGGAAAAGCTATCCACAAGCCGAGCGCGCCAACGGACACGACAGAGCGTGCCGCGGCGCCTAACGGCGAGCACAGCGCGCTGCGGTGCCTAACGGCGAGCGCAGCTTGCCAAGGGACGCGAGCAGAGGACGACACAGTGATACGTGGCGAATAAGACGGACTGTGCGAGCGATTTTGGAGACATCAAGCACGAATCAGATTAGAGTTGCGTGTGCAATACGTGGAAGACGGTTGATCGATCAGAGTTGTCTTCCTTGTCCATATTCACATAGAAGTCATGTTATCATAGATCCTTCAACATGTGGTGCTTGCCCCCCATCTTTGCTAGCCAAAAAATCCGCACCAAGTAGAGATACTACTTGTGCATCCAAAAACCCTTAAACCCAAATATTATTTTCAAGAGTCCACCATACCTACCTACGGATTGAGAAAGATCCTGCAAGTAAGTTGTCATCAGTGCAATAAGGCAATAAAAATTGTTCTAAAAGTGTTATATCATTTAGTGTAAGAGAAAATTGAGCGTTTTACGAACTTGTGATGGCAAAGAATGAAAGCGACAGACTGCATAATAAAGTTTGCTATCACAAGGGGCAATATAACGTGACGTACTTTTGCACTAAGGGATTGAGCATACAAACAAAAAGTGCATGGCAACCTCCGCTTCCCTCTGCGAAGGGCCTATCTTTTACTTTTATGTATTTACTTTCGTGCAAGCGTCAAAGTTTTTCTCTCTATTCCTTTTTATTTTTTCTCTTTTGGCAAGCATCATGTGGTGAGGAAATATCTAGGCACATATATCTAGGTGGATATGGGTAGCATGAGTTATTATTGTTGACATCACCCTCGAGGTGAATACGTTGGGAGGCGAATTTATAAGCCCCTATCTTTCTATCTGTCTAGTTGAAACGTTTTGCTCATGTGTATGCGTTGAGTGTTAGCAAACATAAAAGACTATATGATGGTTGAGTATGTGGAGCTCTTACTTAGACTCTGTTGAATAAGTTGAATTGCAATTTTTTGGTGACTAAGCATATAGATTGTTAAGTTTCAAGAGAATTCATTGTTTGAACCTTAACATGTGAATTGGTTGATACTTTTAACATGATGAGTGAGGGAGTACTGGATTGGGGGGTCTCCAGACAGCCGGACTATATCCTTTGGTCGGACTGTTAGACTATGAAGATACAAGATTGAAGACTTCGTCCCGTGTCCGGATGGGACTCTACTTGGCGTGGAAGGCAAGCTAGGCAATACAGATATGTAAATCTCCTCCTTTGTAACCGACCTTGTGTAACCCTAGCCCTCTCCAATGTCTATATAAACCGGAGGGTTTTAGTCCGTAGGACAACATACAATCATACCATAGGCTAGCTTCTAGGGTTTAGCCTCTCTGATCTCGTGGTAGATCTACTCTTGTACTACCCATATCATCAATATTAATCAAGCAGGATGTAGGGTTTTACCTCCATCAAGAGGGCCCGAACCTGGGTAAAACTTCGTGTCCCCTGCCTCCTGTTACCATCTGCTTTAGACGCACAGTTCGGGACCCCCTACCCAAGATCCGCCAGTTTTGACACCGACATTGGTGCTTTCACTGAGAGTTCCTCTGTGTCATCGCCGTTAGGCTTGATGGCTCCTAATATCATCGATAGCGATGCAGTCCAGGGTGAGACTTCCCTCCCTGGACAGATCTTTGTGTTCGGCGGCTTTGCACTGCGGGCCAATTCGCTTGGCCATCTGGAGCAGATTGGAAGCTACGCCCCTGGCCACCAGGTCAGGTTTGGAAGCTTAAACTACACGGCCGATGTCCGTGGAGACTTGATCTTCGACGGATTCGAGCCTCTGCCTTGTGCGTCACGCGTTCATGATGAGTATGATTTAGCTCTACCATCAGACAGTGTTCAGGAGATCGCACCGGCAGCCGCTCCGACCCTCAATTCGGAGCCAGTTGTGCCTTCCATGGATGGGTGGATGGACCCCGCCATGGAGACCTTACCCTCAGCGGCGATCGAGCCGAACATCGACCTTACCTTGCACGAGAGCCGTATTGTTAAACTATCGGATCTTTCTCCGGCCACGGACTCCGAACCGCCTGTGCCCATTCCTATCGGATCTGATTGGGCGCCGATCATGGAGTTTACCTCTGCGGATATCTTTCAGAACTCGCCCTTCGGCGACATACTGAACTCATTAAGGTGTCTCTCCTTGTCAGGAGGATCCTGGCCGAACTATGTCCGGCAGGATTGGGATGCAGATGACGAAGAAATTCGCCGCCCACCCACCACCCACTTAGTAGCCACTGTCGATGACTTAACCGACATGCTCGACCTCGACTCCGAAGACATCAACGGTATGGGCGACGATGCAGGAGACGAACAGGAACCACTGCCCACAGGGCACTGGACGCCCACTTCATCACATGACGTATACATGGTGAACACACCAAAAGAAAACGACGACGAGGAACGGAAGGACGCAACGATGGGTTGTCCCCTCGAGAAGCAGTCAAAGCGGCGGCGTAAGTGCCGATCCAAATCCCGCCTCGACAGAAACAATGATCATATAGACCCAGCATTAAAACAGGGTGAACCATCGCCGAACCACGGCAACACGGAGAATCAAACCGAACAACCTGACTCTGTCAAAGATAATATTTCGGACGACCTCACACCGGACAGACACCCGGAGCAACAGAATGCCCGTCAAAGGCTTGCTGCCACCGTGAGGAGTCTAAAAAAGTAGAAGCAAAGACTCAAGGCTACACAAGACACACTCGGAATCAGATGGAGCAAAGTACTCAACGCAGCAGCGAAGTACGGCGGTAATCGCCCCACCAAGAGCTACCCGAAGCGGAAGTTGCTACCTGAATTCGATGAGGGGGCCTTAGATCCCCCGCAACCAAAAATCAAAATGGCCACCTGGCCGGATAGACGTCCTCACAGCCAGCATAGAGCGGCAAACAACGCCACACATAAGCCAATATGCGATCCACGCGAGGGCTTGCATCAGAAGGACGGCGCAACCAGATCCATCTATGGACCACGCAGGCGCGCTCCAACATACGATGCAACACAACAAACATCCGAATAACGCGGTACACCCAGATACAGGGGTGCCGCACACCCCCTATGTTTCACCAATGAGGTGTTGGACCATGAATTTCCAGAGGGATTCAAACCCGTAAACATAGAGACATACGACGGAACAACAGACCCTGGGGTCTGGATTGAGGACTATATCCTCCATATCCATATGGCTCGAGGAGATGATCTCCATGCCATCAAGTACCTACCCCTCAAGCTCAAAGGGCCAGCTCGGCACTGGCTTAAAAGCCTCCCCAAAAACTCCATTGGAAGCTGGGAAGAGCTCGAAGACGCTTTTTGGGCAAATTTTCAAGGGACTTATGTCCGACCTCCAGATGCGGACGATTTGAGTCATATAACTCAACAGCCCGGAGAGTCAGCCCGAAAGCTTTGGAACATGTTTCTTACTAAAAAGAACCAAATAGTTGACTGTCCGGACTGTTGGGGAATGTAGTAATTTCAAAAAAATTCCTACGCACACGCAAGATCATGGTGATGCATAGCAACGAGAGGGGAGAGTATAGTCCACGTACCCTCATAGACCGAAAGCGGAAGCGTTAGCACAACGCGGTTGATGTAGTCGTAAGTCTTCACGATCCGACCGATCAAGTACCGAACGCATGGCACCTCCGAGTTCTGCACATGTTCAACTCAATGACGTCCCTCGAACTCCGATCCAGCCGAGCTTTGAGGGAGAGTTCCGTCAGCACGACGGAGTGGTGACGATGATGATGTTCTACCGATGCAGGGCTTCGCCTAAGCACCGCTACGATATGACCGAGGTGGATTATGGTGGAGAGGGGCACCGCACACGGCTAAGAGATCAAGAGATCAATTTTTGTGTCTTTGGGGTGCCCCCTGTCCCCGTATATAAAGGAGTGGAGGAGGGAGAGGGTCGGCCCTCTCTATGGCGGGCCCTAGGGGAGTCCTACTCCCACCGGGAGTAGGATTGCCCCTTTCCTAGTAGAACTAGGAACCCTTCCAAGTAGTAGGAATAGGAGGGAAGGAAAGGGAAGGGAAAAGGAGAAGGAAGGAAGGGGGCGCCCCCCCCCTCCCTAGTCCAATTCGGACCAGCCCATGGGGAGGGGTGTGGCCACCCTTTGAGGCCTTTCTCTCCTTTCCCGTATGGCCCACTAAGGCCCAATACGAATTCCAGTAACTCCCTGGTACTCCCGAAAATACCCGAATCACTCGGAACCTTTCCGATGTCCGAATATAGTCGTCAAATATATCGATCTTTATGTCTCGACCATTTCGAGACTCCTCGTCATGTCCCCGATCTCATCCGGGACTCCGAACTCCTTCGGTACATCAAAACATATAAACTCATAATATAACCGTCATCAAAACCTTAACTGTGCGGACCCTACTGCTTCGAGAACAATGTAGACATGACCGAGACACGTCTCCGGTCAATAACCAATAGCGGAACCTGGATGCCCATATTGGCTCCCACATATTCTACGAAGATCTTTATCGGTCAAACCGCATAACAACATACGTTGTTCCCTTTGCCATCGGTATGTTACTTGCTCGAGATTCGATCGTTGGTATCTCAATACCTAGTTCAATCTCGTTACCGGCAAGTCTATTTACTCATTCTGTAACACATCATCCCGCAACTAACTCATTAGTTGCAATGCTTGCAAGGCTTATAGTGATGTGCATTACCGAGTGGGCCCAGAGATACCTCTCCGACAATCGAAGTGACAAATCATAATCTCGAAATACGCCAACCCAACAAGTACCTTCGGAGACACCTGTAGATCACCTTTATAATCACCCGGTTACGTTGTGACGTTTGGTAGCACACAAAGTGTTCCTCCGGTAAACGGGAGTTGCATAATATCATAGTCATAGGAACTTGTATAAGTCATGAAGAAAGCAATAGCAACAAACTAAACGATCAAGTGCTATGCTAACGGAATGGGTCAAGTCAATCACATCATTGTCCTAATGATGTGATCCCGTTAATAAAATGACAATTCATGTCTATGGTTAGGAAACATAACCATGTTTGATCAACGAGCTAGTCAAGTAGAGGCATACTAGTGACACTCTGTTTGTCTATGTATTCACACATGTATTATGTTTCCAGTTAATACAATTCTAGCATGAATAATAAACATTTATCATGATATAAGGAAATAAATAATAACTTTATTATTGCCTCTAGGGCATATTTCCTTCAGTCTCCCACTAGCACTAGAGTCAATAATCTAGTTCACATCGCCATGTGATTTAATACCAATAGTTCACATCACCATGTGATTAACACCCATAGTTCACATCGACATGTGACCAACACCCAAAGGGTTTACTAGAGTCAATAATCTAGTTCACATCGCTATGTGATTAACACCCAAAGAGTACTAAGGTGTGATCATGTTTTTCTTGTGAGAGAAGTTTAGTCAACGGGTCTACCACATTCAGATCCGTAAGTATTTTGCAAATTTCTATGTCAACAATGCTCTACACAGAGCTACTCTAGCTAATTGCTCCTACTTTCAATATGTATCCAGATTGAGATTTAGAGTCATCTGGATCAGTGTCAAAATTTGCATCGACATAACCCTTTACGACGAACCTTTTGTCACCTCCATAATCGAGAAACATATCCTTATTCCACTAAGGATAATTTTGACCAATGTCTAGTGATCTACTCCTAGATCACTATTGTACTCCCTTGCCAAACTCAGGGCAGGGTATACAATGGGTCTGGTACATAGCATGGCATACTTTATAGAACCTATGGCTGAGGCATAGGGAATGACTTTCATTCTCTCTCTATCTTCTGTCGTGGTCGGGTTTTGAGTTTTACTCAACTTCACACCTTGTAACACAGGTAAGAACTCCTTCTTTGACTGTTCCATTTTGAACTACTTCAAAATCTTGTCAAGGTATGTACTCATTGAAAAACTTATCAAGCGTCTTGATCTATCTCTATAGATCTTGATGCTCAATATGTAAGCAGCTTCACCGAGGTCTTTCTTTGAAAAACTCCTTTCAAACATTCCTTTATGCTTTGCAGAATAATTCTACATTATCTCCGATTAACAATATGTCATTCACATATACTTATCAGAAATGTTGTAGTGCTCCCACTCACTTTCTTGTAAATACAAGCTTCACCACAAGTCTGTATAAAACTATATGCTTTGATCAACTTATCAAAGCGTATATTCCAACTCCGAGATGCTTGCACCAGTCCATAGATGGATCGTTGGAGCTTGCACATTTTGTTAGTACCTTTAGGATTGACAAAACCTTCTGGTTGCATCATATACAACTCTTCTTTAATAAATCCAATAAGGAATGCAGTTTTGTTTATCCATTTGCCAGATTTCATAAAATGCGGCAATTGCTAACATGATTCGGACAGACTTAAGCATGGATACGAGTAAGAAACTCTCATCGTAGTCAACACCTTGAACTTGTCGAAAACCTTTTGCGACAATTGTAGCTTTGTAGATAGTAACACTACTATCAGCGTCTGTCTTCCTCTTGAAGATCCATTTAATCTCAATGGCTCGCCAATCAATGGGCAAGTCAATCAAAGTCCATACTTTGTTCTCATACATGGATCCCATCTCAGATTTTATGGCCTCAAGCCATTTTGCGGAATCTGGGCTCATCATCGCTTCCTCATAGTTCGTAGGCTCGTCATGGTCAAGTAACATGACTTCCAGAACAGATTACCGTACCACTCTGGTGCGGATTTCACTCTGGTTTACCTACGGAGTTTGGTAGTAACTTGATCTGAAGTTACATGATCATCATCATTAGCTTCCTCACTAATTGGTGTAGTAGTCACAAGAACAGATTTCTATGATGAACTACTTTCCAATAAGGGAGCAGGTACGGTTACCTCATCAAGTTCTACTTTCCTCCCATTCACTTCTTTCGATAGAAACTCCTTCTCTAGAAAGGATCCATTCTTAGCAACGAATATCTTGCCTTCGGATCTGTGATAGAAGGTGTACCCATAAGTCTCCTTTGGGTATCCTATGAAGACACATTTCTCCGATTTGGGTTCGAGCTTATCAGGTTGAAGCTTTTTCACATAAGCATTGCAACCTCAAACTTTAAGAAACGACAGCTTAGGTTTCTTGCCAAACCATAGTTCATACGCTGTCGTGTCAACGGATTTAGATGGTGCCATTTTTAACGTGAATGTAGCTGTCTCTAATGCATAACCCCAAAACGATAGCGGTAAATCAGTAAGAGACGTCATAGATCGCACCATATCTAATAAAGTACGGTTACAACGTTCAGACACACCATTACACTGTGGTGTTCCAGGTGGCGTGAGTAGTGAAACTATTTCACATTGTTTTAACTGAAGGCCAAACTCGTAACTCAAATATTTTACTTCTGCGATCATATCGTAGAAACTTTTATTTTTTGTTACGATGATTCTCCAATTCACTCTGAAATTCTTTGAACTTTTCAAATGTTTCAGACTTGTGTTTCATTCAGTAGATATACACATATCTGCTCAAATCATCTGTGAAGATTAGAAAATAATGATACCCGCCGCGAGCCTCAACACTCATCGGACCGCATAAATCAATATGTATTATTTCCAATAAGTCAATTGCTCGCTCCATTGTTCCGGAGAACGGAGTTTTAGTCATCTTGCCCATGAGGCATGGTTCGCAAGCATCAAGTGATTCCAAAATCCCATCATCATGGAGTTTCTTCATGCGCTTTACACCAATATGACCTAAACGGCAGCGCCACATATAAGTTGCACTATCGTTATTAACATTGCATCTTTTGGTTTCAATATTATGAATATGTGTATCACTATGATCGAGATCCAACGAACCATTTTCATTGGGTGTATGACCATAGAAGGTTTTATTCATGTAAACAGAACAACAATTTATTCTCTTACTTAAATGAATAACCGTATTGCAGTAAACATGATCAAATCATATTCATGCTCAACGCAAACACCAAATAACACTTATTTAGGTTCAACACTAATCTCGAAAGTATAGGGAGTGTGCGATGATGATCATATCAATCTTGGAACCACTTCCAACACACATCGTCACTTCACCCTTAACTAGTCTATGTTCATTTTGCAACTCCTGTTTCGAGTTACTACTCCTAGCAACTGAACCAGTATGAAATACCGAGGGGTTGCTACGAACACTAGTAAAATACACATCAATAATCTGTATATCAAATATACCTTTGTTCACTTTGCCATCCTTCTTATCCGCCAAATACTTGGGGCAGTTCCGCTTCCAGTGACCAGTCCCTTTGCAATAGAAGCACTTAGTCTCAGGCTTAGGACCAGACTTGGGCTTCTTCACTTGAGCAGCAACTTGCTTGCCGTTCTTCTTGAAGTTCCCTTTCTTTCCCTTTGCCCTTTTCTTGAAATTAGTGGTCTTGTTAATCATCAACACTTGATGCTCTTTCTTGATTTCTACCTTCATTGATTTCATCATCATGAAAAGCTCGGGAATTGTTTTCATCATCCCTTGCATACTATAGTTCATCACGAAGTTGTACTAACTTGGTGATGGTGACTAGAGAATTCTGTCAATCACTATTTTTATCTGGAAGATTAACTCCCACTTGATTCAAGCGATTGTAGTACCAAGACAATCTGAACACATGCTCACTGCTTGAGCTATTATCCTCCATCTTTTAGCTATAGAACTTGTTGGAGACTTCATATCTCTCAACTCGGGTATTTGCTTGAAATATTAACTTCAACTCCTGGAACATCCATATGATCCATGACGTTCAAAACGTGTTTGAAGTCCCGATTCTAAGCTGTTAAGCATGGTGCACTAAACTATCAAGTAGTCATCATATTGAGCTAGCCAAACGTTCATGACGTCTGCATCTGCTCCTACAATAGGTCTATCACCTAGCAGTGCATTAAGGACATAATTCTTCTGTGCAGCAATGAGGATAAACCTCAGATCACGGATCCAATCTACATCATTGCTACTAACATCTTTCAACTTAGTTTTCTCTAGGAACATATCAAAAATAAAACAGGGGAGCTAAACGCGAGCTATTGATCTACAACATAGATATGCTAATACTACCAGGACTAAGTTCATGATAAATTTAAAGTTCAATTAATCATATTACTTAAGAACTCCCACTTAGATAGACATCCCTCTAATCATCTAAGTGATCACGTGATCCATATCAACTAAACCATAACCGATCATCACGTGAAATGAAGTAGTTTTCAATGGTGAACATCATTATGTTGATCATATCTACTATATGATTCACGCTCGACCTTTCGGTCTCCATTGTTCCGAGGCCATATCTGCATATGCTAGGCTCGTCAAGTTTAACCTGAGTATTCTGCATGTGCAAAACTGGCTTGCACCCGTTGTAGATGGACGTAGAGCTTATCACACCCGATCATCACGTGGTGTCTGGGCACGACAAACTTTGGCAACGGTGCATACTGAGGGAGAACACTTTTATCTTGAAATTTAGTGAGAGATCATCTTATAATGCTACCGTCATAACTAAGCAAAGTAAGATGTATAAAAGATAAACATCACATGCAATCAAAATATGTGACATGATATGGCCATCATCATCTTGTGCCTTTGATCTCCATCTCCAAAGCATCGTCATGCTTTCCATCATCACCGGCATGACACCATGATCTCCATCATCTTGATCTATATCAATGTGTCATCACATGGTCGTCTCGCCAACTATTTCTCTTGCAACTATTTCTATCGCATAGTAATAAAGTAAAGCAATTATTTGGCTCTTGCATCTTATGCAATAAAGAGACAGCCATAAGGCTTCTGCCAGTTGCTGATAACTTCAACAAAACATGATCATCTTATACAATAACTTATATCTCATCATGTCTTGACCATATCAAATCACAACATGCCCTGCAAAAACAAGTTAGACGTCCTCAACTTTGTTGTTGCAAGTTTTTACGTGGCTGCTACGGGCTGAGCAAGAACCGTTCTTACCTACGCATTAAAACCACAACGATAGTTTGTCAAGTTAGTGTTGTTTTAACCTTCTCAAGGACCGGGCATAGCCACACTCGGTTCAACTAAAGTTGGAGAAACTGACACCCGCCAGCCACCTGTGTGCAAAGCACGTCGGTAGAACCAGTCTTGCGTAAGCGTACGCGTAATGTCGGTCCGGGCCGCTTCATCCAACAATACCGCCGAACCAAAGTATGACATGCTGGTAAGCAGTATGACTTATATCGCCCACAACTCACTTGTTTTCTACTCGTGCATAACATCAACACATAAAACCTAGGCTCAGATGCCACTGTTGGGGAACGTAGTAATTTCAAAAAAAATCCTACGCACACGCAAGATCATGGTGATGCATAGAAACGAGAGGGGAGAGTGTAGTCCACGTACCCTCGTAGACCGAAAGCGGAAGCGTTAGCACAACGCGGTTGATGTAGTCGTACGTCTTCACGATCCGGCCGATCAAGTACCGAATGCACGGCACCTCCAAGTTCTGCACACGTTCAACTCAATGACGTCCCTCGAACTCCGATCCAGCCGAGCTTTGAGGGAGAGTTCCGTCAGCACAACGGCATGGTGACGATGATGATGTTCTACCAACACAGGGCTTCGCCTAAGCACCGCTACGATATGACTGAGGTGGATTATGGTGGAGAGGGGCACCGCACACGGCTAAGAGATCAAGAGATCAATTTTTGTGTCTTTGGGGTGCCCCCTGCCCCCGTATATAAAGGAGTGGAGGAGGGGGAGGGCCGGCCCTCTCTATGGCGTGCCCTAGGGGAGTCCTACTCCCACCGGGAGTAGGATTCCCCTTTCCTGGTAGAACTAGGAACCCTTCCAAGTAGTAGGAGTAGGAGGGAAGGAAAGGAAAGGGAAAAGGAGAAGGAAGGAAGGGGGCGCCCCCCTCCCTAGTCCAATTCGGACCAGCCCATGGGGAGGGGTGCGGCCACCCTTTGAGACCTTTCTCTCCTTTCCCGTATGGCCCATTAAGGCCCAATATGAATTCCCGTAACTCCCCGGTACTCCCAAAAATACCCGAATCACTCGGAACCTTTCCGATGTCCGAATATAGTCGTCCAATATATCGATATTTACATCTCGACCATTTCGAGACTCCTAGTCATGTCCCCGATCTCATCCGGGACTCCGAACTCCTTCGGTACATCAAAACATATAAACTCACAATATAACCGTCATCAAAACCTTAAGTGTGCGGACCCTACGGGTTTGAGAACAATGTAGACATGACCGAGACACGTCTCCAGTCAATAACCAATAGCGGAACCTGGATGCTCATATTGGCTCCCACATATTCTACGAAGATCTTTATCGGTCAAACCGCATAACAACATACGTTGTTCCCTTTGCCATCGGTATGTTACTTGCCCGAGATTCGATCGTTGGTATCTCAATACCTAGTTCAATGTCGTTACCGGCAAGTCTCTTTACTCGTTCCGTAACACATCATCCCGCAACTAACTCATTAGTTGCAATGCTTGCAAGGCTTATAGTGATGTGCATTACCAAGTGGGCCCAGAGATACCTCTCCGACAATCGGAGTGACAAATTCTAATCTCGAAATACGCCAACCCAACAAGTACCTTCAGAGACACCTATAGAGCACCTTTATAATCACCCAGTTACGTTGTGATGTTTGGTAGCACACAAAGTGTTCCTCCGATAAACGGGAGTTGCATAATCTCATAGTCATAGGAACATGTATAAGTCATGAAGAAAGCAATAGCAACAAACTAAACGATCAAGTGCTATGCTAACGGAATGGGTCAAGTCAATCACATCATTCTCCTAATGATGTGATCCCGTTAATCAAATGACAACTCATGTCTATGGTTAGGAAACATAACCATCTTTGATCAACGAGCTAGTCAAGTAGAGGCATACTAGTGACACTCTGTTTGTCTATGTATTCACACATGTATTATGTTACCGGTTAATACAATTCTAGCATGAATAATAAACATTTATCATGATATAAGGAAATAAATGATAACTTTATTATTGCCTCTAGGGCATATTTCCTTCATGGACGCCGAAGCTTTGGCAGCCTTTAAGCATAGCGTCCGCGACGAATGGCTTGCCAGACATCTCGGCCATGAAGAACAATGGCAGCATTAACAAGCCTCATGACCCGATTTTGCACGGGTGAGGACAGCTGGCTAGCCAAATGCAGCACCAGCGACCCAAGTACATCCGAAGTTAGAAATGAAAACGGGAAATCACAACGCAACAAAAATAATAAGCGTCGGAATAAAGAAGAGAGCCCGAAGAGCACGGTGGTAAACGCCGGATTCAGAAGCTCTCGGCCACGTCAGCAAAAGCCGCCCTCTAAAGGCGCCAGAGATGAACTGTCCAGCCTCAACAAAATTCTGGACCAAATATGTCAGATCCATAGCACCCCTGGTAAACCCGCTAATCATGCCCACAGAGAATGTTGGGTCTTCAAGCAGTCCGGCAAGCTCAACGCCGTACACAAGGGGGAGGATACACCAAGCGAAGACAAGGATGAGCCTCTCAGTCAAGACACTTGGGAACAAAAGAAATTTCCACAGAAGTCAAAACAGTAAACGTGTTACACGTGATCAAGGGGAGAAACAAAGCGGCACTCCCAGATAAATATGCCCAAGGGCCTATCACCGCGGAGTCCTGCCACTGGTCGTCTCAAACGATCACTTTTGACCATCGGGATTACTCAGCAAGTATCCGGTGTGCAGGATAGGCTGCCTTGGTATTAGACCCTATAATTGATGGATACCACTTCACACGAGTCCTGATGGACGGTGGCAGCAGTCTAAACCTGATATATCAGGACACAATCCGCAAAATGGGGATAGACCCAACGAAAATTTGCCTCAGCAATACTACCGTTAAAGGAGTAACGCCAGGCCCAGGGACTCATTGCACGGGTTCCCTGCTACTAGAAGTTATATTCGGCTTCCCCGATAACTTCCGTAGCGAAAATTTAACCTTCCACATTGCTCCGTTCCAAAGTGGCTATCAAGCACTACTTGGACGCGAAGCTTTCGCTTGCTTTAATGCAATACCGTATTACTCTTCCCTCACGCTTAAGATGCCCGGTCCGCGTGGCATCATTACAGTAAATGGAAATATTGAGCGATCCCTGCGCGCCAAGGAGGGTGCGGCTGCCTCGGCAGCCGCACACTAAAACGGCCTCACCAACTAAAGTATTCGATAGGTCGTCAAGACCACGGACACGGTTAGACGAGTCCAGCGCAGCTATATGAAATTCGTACAGGTTTGATGGCCACACCCCTATCACAAACACAAGGGGCTCAACGCGCACAGACAAGTGGCAATTTTTACTCATCTTGAAATTTACATGGTTTCTTTAAAACCTACCTTTTTGCATGACAATTTTCACCCCAGTTCCTCTCTTTTACAGATGACCATCGTGCTACACCCGTCCAGGATACGGCACAACGGAGACACAGGCGCAGACATGCAGCAGGGACCCGTCCCAAGGATTCTTTTTAGATTAAGACCCTGTGTCAACCTTTTTTACTTTCTCTTGTTGATACACATCCCTCGGATTCTCAATACAATTGAGAAGGATGCTGGCGTCTTGGCATGTGGCCACGTCAGAATAACGCACGTACCTGGACACCAGGGGCTTCTTACAAAGGGCACTGTTTAGGCCCGGTTTATGTCATAAAGACCGAATACCTTAGGGAGTGTTCGGCGTCGCGAGTTTGGCCTTATATGCATCAGCTTCGAATCATGTCTTTGGTCAAATGTTGGGTTTGCCCGGCTCCTATGTTTTGGTACCTTACGTTCCGCTCTATCGGCTAAGGTAGCACTAGGAGAACTACTGCGATTGTGCCCCGGGTCATCCGGACGAGCACCTTAGTAGAGAAAGCCGAAAACTGACTGTCATGATATAGCGTGAGACTGGTCAACCACTCGATGACCTATCGGAATGTTAGAATTCCTCTGCCTTAACGAAGGGTCGTTTCCCGGCCAGGCATGTACGCGCCCCGAATTCGAGAGTGCGGAGCCACCAGGGGCTATATAGTAGCCCCACCGTCAAACTCCTATGGCTAAGTGAAAGTGTTAAAGCATTATAGTCTGGTTGCCTCGTTTGCTGCGCTATCACCTCCTTAATAGGGCCAAGACGTTGGGTTAAGTGTGAACACGCGTCTTCGACGAACACCTCCGCATTATATGCGTGGGGGCTGAAGCTGATGACTGCAATCTTTCAGGTTATACACAAGTATACATAAATGGCCGCACAAGAGGCATCATAATTACTTTCAGGCAAAAGTATAAACACAGCCTTAATAAATTTCATAAAAACATTGTGTTTACAATGGGAATACATGTCACTCAACCATAATATTCTTCGAGCATTGGGCCTTTATCAAATGAGCACCCTGGAGAACCTCTTCGAAATAGTGCTCGGCAGCCACTCGGCCTATGGCCAAACCCCGCGCCGCAACAGTGGTAGCATCCATCTCCACCCAGTATGCTTTAACACGGGCAAGGGCCATCCGCGAGCCTTCTATGCACGCTGACCTCTTCATCGCATTGATGTGTGGCACCGCACCAAGGAACTGCTGCACTAAGCTGAAATAGCTGTTCGGCTTCGGCTTTTCCGGCCACAGCTGATCCACGACAGACCTCATGGCAAGTCCGGACAACCTATTGAGTTTGGCCCATTCGGCTAGCTGATCAGTGAATGGAAGCAGACGCTCTGGAACGTTAAATTGCGACCAGAATAGCTTGTCCACTTCACGATCTGTTTGATCTTGGAAGTATTTGGCCGCATCGATAGCGCTCGCCGCCAAGTCCATATATGCGTCTGCAGAACTCCACAGCCGATCTAGAGGGGCATACCGTGGATCTCCGAATTTCCTCCGCGACATAAAGGGCTTCCCAGCCGCAATATCCCCAGCTTCACGCACCTCCTCCTTCTTCGCTCTCATAGCAGAGCGGGTGTCTTTGGTCATCATCGTGGCCTTTTCTGAAGGAAATATTCCCTAGAGGCAATAATAAAGTTATTATTTATTTCCTTAGATCATGATAAATGTTTATTATTCATGCTAGAATTGTATTAACCGGAAACATAATACATGTGTGAATACATAGACAAATAGAGTGTCACTAGTATGCCTCTATTTGACTAGCTCGTTGATCAAAGATGGTTATGTTTCCTAACCATAGACATGAGTTGTCATTTGATTAACGGGATCACATCATTAGGAGACTGATGTGATTGACTTGACCCATTCCGTTAGCATAGCACTTGATCGTTTAGTTTGTTGCTATTGCTTTCTTCATGACTTATACATGTTCCTATGACTATGAGATTATGCAACTCCCGTTTACCAGAGGAACACTTTGTGTGCCACCAAACGTCACAACGTAACTGGGTGATTATAAAGGTGCTCTACAGGTGTCTGCAAAGGTACTTGTTGGGTCGGCCTATTTCGAGATTAGGATTTGTCACTCTGATTGTCGAAGAGGTATCTTTGGGCCCACTCGGTAATGCACATCACTATAAGCCTTGCAAGCATTGCAAGTAATGAGTTAGTTGCGGGATGATGTATTATGGAACGAGTAAAGATACTTGCCGGTAACGAGATTGAACTAGGTATTGAGATATCGATGATCGAATCTCGGGCAAGTAACATACCGATGACAAAGGGCACAACGTATGTTGTTATGCGGTTTGACCGATAAAGATCTTCGTAGAATATGTAGGAGCTAATATGGGCATCCAGGTCCCGCTATTGGTTATTGACCAGAGAGGTGTCTCGGTCATGTCTACATAGTTCTCGAACCTGTAGGGTCCGCATGCTTAACGTTCGTTGACGATATAGTACTATATGAGTTGTGTATGTTGATGACCGAATGTTGTTCGGAGTCCGAGATGAGATCATGGACATGATGAGGAACTCCGGAATGGTCCGGAGATAAAGTTTGATATATGGGATAGTAGTGTTTGATCTCCGGAAGGGGTTCCGGATGTTCCCCGAAATGTTTGGGCACGAGAACACTTTATCTGGGCCAAAGGGGAAAGCCCACGAGGCTTTTGGAAAGTGCAAAAGGAAGTTTTGCAGAGACCAGAGGCTAGACGCCAGGAACCCTGGCGTCTAGGGGGTAGACACCGGGAACCCTGGCGTCTAGCCCTGGAGTCCGAGAAGGACTCTTGCCTTTCGGGTGAAACCGACTTTGAGGAGGCTTTTACTCCAAGTTTCGACCCCAGGGCTCAACATATAAATAGAGGGGTAGGGCTAGCACCAAAGACAGATCAAGAAACACCAAGCCGTGTGCCGGCAACCCCGTCCCCTCTAGTTTATCCTCCGTCATAGTTTTCGTAGTGCTTAGGTGAAGCCCTGCGGAGATTGTTCTTCACCAACACCGTCACCACGCCATCGTGCTACCGGAACTCATCTACTACTTCGCCCCTCTTGCTGGATCGACAAGGCAAGGACGTCACCGAGCTGAACGTGTGCAGAACTCGGAGGTGTCGTGCTTTCGGTACTTGGATCGGTCGGACGTGAAGACGTACGACTACATCAACCGCGTTGATATAACGCTTCCGCGAACGGTCTACGAGGGTACATAGACAACACTCTCCCCTCTCGTTGCTATGCATCACCATGAACTTGCGTGTGCGTAGGAAATTTTTTGAAATTACTACGTTCCCCAATAGTGGTATCAGAGCCTAGGTTTTATGCATTGATGTTGTGCATGAGTAGAACACAGGTGAGTTGTGGGCGATATAAGTCATACTGCTTACCAGCATGTCATACTTTGGTTCGGCGGTATTGTTGGATGAAGCGGCCCGGACCGACATTACGCGTACGCTTACGCGAGACTGGTTCTACCGACGTGCTTTGCACACAGGTGGCTGGCGGGTGTCAGTTTCTCCAACTTTAGTTGAACCAAGTGTGGCTACGCCCGGTCCTTGCGAAGGTTAAAACAGCACCAACTTGACAAACTATCGTTGTGGTTTTGATGCGTAGGTAAGAACGATTCTTGCTAAGCCCATAGCAGCCACATAAAACTTGCAACAACAAAGTAGAGGACGTCTAACTTGTTTTTGCACGGCATTTTCTGATGTGATATGGTCAAGACATGATGCTAAATTTTATTGTATGAGATGATCATGTTTTGTAACCGAGTTCTCGGCAACTGGCAGGAGCCATATGGTTGTCGCTTTATTGTATGCAATGCAATTGCGCTGTAATGCTTTACTTTATCACTAAGTGGTAGCGATAGTCGTGGAAGCATAAGATTGGCCAGACGACAACGATGCTACGATGGAAATCAAGGTGTCACGCCGGTGACGATGGTGATCACGACGGTGCTTCGAAGATGGAGATCACAAGCACAAGATGATGATGGCCATATCATATCACTTATATTGATTGCATGTGATGTTTATCTTTTATGCATCTTATCTTGCTTTGATTAACGGTAGCATTATAAGATGATCTCTCACTAAATTTCAAGATAAAAGTGTTCTCCCTGAGTATGCACCATTGCCAAAGTTCGTCGTGCCTAGACACCACGTGATGATCGGGTGTGATAAGATCTACGTCCATCTACAACGGGTGCAAGCCAGTTTTGCACACGCAGAATACTCAGGTTAAACATGACAAGCTAGCATATGCAGATATGGCCTCGGAACACTGAGACCGAAAGGTCGAGCGTGAATCATATAGTAGATATGATCAACATAGTGATATTTAGCACTGAAAACTACTCCATTTCACGTGATGATCGGTTATGGTTTAGTTGATTTGGATCACGTGATCACTTAGAAGATTAGAGGGATGTCTTTCTAAGTGGGAGTTCTTAAGTAATATGATTAATTGAACTTTAATTTATCATGAACTTAGTCCTAGTAGTATTAGCATATCTATGTTGTAGATCAATAGCTCATGATGTTGCTCCCCGTTTAATTTTTCTATGTTCCTAGAGAAAACTAAGTTGAAAAATGTTAGTAGCAATGATGCGGATTGGATCCATGATCTGAGGTTTTTCCTCATTGTTGCACAGAAGAATTATGTCTTTGATGCACCGCTAGGTGACAGACCTATTACAGGAGTAGATGCAGATGTTATGAACATTTGGCTAGCTCAATATGATGACTACTTGATAGTTTAGTGCACCATGCTTAACAGCTTAGAATCGGGACTTCAAAGACGTTTTGAATGTCATGGACCATATGAGATGTTCCAGGAGTTGAAGTTAATATTTCAAGCAAATACCCGAGTTGAGAGATATGAAGTCTCCAACAAGTTCTATAGCTAAAAAGATGGAGGAGAATAGCTCAAGCAGTGAGGATGTGCTCAGATTGTCTGGGTACTACAATCGCTTGAATCAAGTGGGAGTTAATCTTCCAGATAAGATAGTGATTGACAGAATTCTCTAGTCACCATCACCAAGTTAGTAGAACTTCGTGATGAACTATGATATGCAAGGGATAACGGAAACGATTCCCAAGTTCTTCGTAATGCTGAAATCAACGAATGTAGAAATCAAGAAAAATATCAAGTGTTGATGGTAGACAAGACCACTAGTTTCAAGAAAAAGGCAAAGGGAAGAAGGGGAACTTCAGGAAGAACGACAAGCAAATTGTTGCTCAAGTGAAGAAGCCCGTCTGGACCTAAGCCTGAGACTGAGTGCTTCTACTACAAAGGGACTGGTCACTGGAAGCGGAACTACCCCAAGTATTTGACGGATAAGAAGGATGGCAAAGTGAACAAAGGTATATTTGATATACAGATTATTGATGTGTATTTTACTAGTGTTCGTAGCAACCCCTCGGTATTTCATACTGGTTTAGTTGCTAAGAGTAGTAACTCGAAATGCGAGTTGCAGAATGAACAGAGACTAGTTAAGGGTGAAGTGACGATGTGTGTTGGAAGTGGTCCCAAGATTGATATGATCATCATCGCACACTCCCTATACTTTCGGGATTAGTGTTGAGCCTAAATAAGTGTTACTTGGTGTTTGCGTTGAGCATGAATATGATTTGATCATGTTTATTGCAATGCGGCTATTCATTTAAGTAAGAGAACAAATTGTTGTTCTGTTTACATGAATAAAACCTTCTATGGTCATACACCCAATGAAAATAGTTTGTCGGATCTCGATCGTGGTGATACACATTTTTATAATATTGAAGCCAAAAGATGCAAAGTTAATAATGATAGTGCAACTTATTTGTGGCATTGCCGTTTAGGTCATATTGATGTAAAGCGCATGAAGAAAATCCATGCTGATGGGCTTTTGGAATCACTTGATAATGAATCAGTTGATGCTTGCGAACCATGCCTCATGGGCGAGATGACTAAGACTCCGTTCTCCGGAACTATGGAGCGAGCAACAGATTTTTTGGAAATCATACATACTGATCTATGTGGTCCGTTGAATATTGAGGCTCGCGGCAGGTATCATTATTTTCGGATCTTCACAAATGATTTGAGCAGATATGAGTATATCTACTTGATGAAACACAAGTCTGAAACATTTGAAAAGTTCAAAGAATTTCAGAGTGAAGTGGAGAATCATCGTAACAAAAAATAAAAGTTTCTACGATATGATCGCAGAAGTAAAATATTTGAGTTACGAGTTTGGGCTTCAGTTAAAACAATGTGAAATAGTTTCACTACTCACGCCACCTGAAACACCACAGTGTAATGGTGTGTCCGAACATCGTAACCGTACTTTATTAGATATGGTGCGATCTATGATGTCTCTTACCGAGTTACCACTATCATTTTGGGGTTATGCATTAGAGACACCTACATTCACATTAAATAGGGCACCATCTAAATCCGTTGAGACAACACCATATGAACTATGGTTTGGCAAGAAACCTAAGCTGTCGTTTCTTAAAGTTTGAGGTTGCAATGCTTATGTGAAAAAGTTTCAACCTGATAAGCTCAAACCCAAATCGGAGAAGTGCATCTTCATAGGATACCCCAAAAAAATGTTGGGTACACCTTCTATCACAGATCCGAAGGCAAGATATTCATTGCTGAGAATGGATTCTTTCTAGAGAAGGAGTTTCTCTCGAAAGAAGTGAATGGGAGAAAAGTAGAAATTGATGAGGTAACTGTACCTGCTCCCTTATTGGAAAGTAGTTCATCACAAAAATCTGTTCCTCTGACTACTACACCAATTAGTGAGGAAGCTAAGGATGATGATCATGTAACTTCAGATCAAGTCACTACCGAACCTCGTAGGTAAACTAGAGTGAGATCTGCACCAGAGTGGTACGGTAATCCTGTTCTGGAGGTCATGTTACTTGACCATGACGAGCCTACGAACTATGAGGAAGCGATGATGAGCCCAGATTCCGCGAAATGGCTTGAGGCCATGAAATCTGAGATGAGAACAAAGTATGGACTTTGATTGACTTGCCCATTGATCGGCGAGCCATTGAGATTACATGGATCTTCAAGAGGAAGACGGACGCTGATAGTAGTGTTACTATCTACAAAGCTAGAATTGTCGCAAAAAGGTTTTCGACAAGTTCAAGGTGTTGACTACGATGAGAGTTTCTCACTCGTATCTATGCTTAAGTCTGTCTGAATCATGTTAGCAATTGCCGCATTTTATGAAATCTAGCAAATGGATAAACAAAACTGCATTCCTTAATGGATTTATTAAAGAAGAGTTGTATATGATGCAACCAGAAGGTTTTGTCAACCCTAAAGGTACTAACAAAAATATGCAAGCTCCAGCGATCCATCTATGGACTGGTGCAAGCATCTCGGAGTTGGAATATACGCTTTGATAAGTTGATCAAAGCATATAGTTTTATACAGACTTGCAGTGAAGCCTGTATTTACAAGAAAGTGAGTGGGAGCACTACAGCATTTCTGATAAGTATATGTGAATGACATATTGTTGATCGGAGATAATGTAGAATTATTCTGCAAAGCATAAAGGAATGTTTGAAAGGAGTTTTTCAAAGAAAGACCTCGGTGAAGCTGCTTACATATTGAGCATCAAAATCTATAGAGATAGATCAAGACGCTTGATAAGTTTTTCAATGAGTACATACCTTGACAAGATTTTGAAGTAGTTCAAAATGGAACATTCAAAGAAGGAGTTCTTGCCTGTGTTACAAAGGTGTGAAGTTGAGTAAGACTCAAAACCCGACCACGGCAGAAGATAGAGAGAGAATGAAAGTCATTCTCTATGCCTCAGCCATAGGTTCTATAAAGTATGCCATGCTATGTACCAGACCTATTGTATACCCTGCCCTGAGTTTGGCAAGGGAGTACAATAGTGATCTAGGAGTAGATCACTGGACATTGGTCAAAATTATCCTTAGTGGAATAAGGATATGTTTCTCGATTATGGAGGTGACAAAAGGTTCGTCGTAAAGGGTTACGTCGATGCAAGTTTTGACACTGATCCAGATGACTCTAAGTCTCAATCTGGATACATATTGAAAGTGGGAGCAATTAGCTAGAGTAGCTCCATGCAGAGCATTGTTGACATAGAAATTTGCAAAATACTTACGGATCTGAATGTGGCAGACCCGTGGACTAAATTCTCTCACAAGCAAAACATGATCACACCTCAGTACTCTTTGGGTGTTAATCACATAAGCGATGTGAACTAGATTATTGACTCTAGTAAACCCTTTGGGTGTTGGTAACATGTCGATGTGAACTATGGGTGTTAATCACATGGTGATGTGAACTATTGATGTTAAATCACATGGTGATATGAACTAGATTATTGACTCTAGTGCAAGTGGGAGACTGAAGGAAATATGCCCTAGAGGCAATAATAAAGTTATTATTTATTTCCTTATATCATGATAAATGTTTATTATTCATGCTAGAATTGTATTAACTGGAAACATAATACATGTGTGAATACATAGACAAACAGAGTGTCACTAGTATGCCTCTATTTGACTAGCTCTTTGATCAAAGATGGTTATGTTTCCTAACCATAGACATGAGTTGTCATTTGATTAACGAGATCACATCATTAGGAGAATGATGTGATTGACTTGACCCATTCCGTTAGCATAGCACTTGATCGTTTAGTTTGTTGCTATTGCTTTCTTCATGACTTATACATGTTCCTATGACTATGAGATTATGCAACTCCCGTTTACCGGAGGAACACTTTGTGTGCCACCAAACGTCACAACGTAACTGGGTGAGTATGAAGGTGCTCTACAGGTGTCTCCAAAGGTACTTGTTGGGTTGGCGTATTTTGAGATTAGGATTTATCACTCCGATTGTCGGAGAGGTATCCCTGGGCCCACTCGGTAATGCACATCACTATAAGCCTTGCAAGCATTGCAACTAATGAGTTAGTTGTGGGATGATGTATTACAAAACGAGTAAAGAGACTTGCCGGTAAGGAGATTGAACTAGGTATTGAGATACCGACGATCGAATCTCGGGCAAGTAACATACTGATGACAAAGGGAACAACGTATGTTGTTATGCAGTTTGACCGATAAATATCTTCGTAGAATAGGTAGGAGCCAATATGGGCATCCAGGTCCCGCTATTGGTTATTGACCAGAGAGGTGTCTCGGTCATGTCTACATAGTTCTCGAACCCGTAGGGTCCGCACGCTTAACGTTCGTTGACGATATAGTACTATATGAGTTGTGTATGTTGATGACCGAATGTTGTTCGGAGTCCGAGATGAGATCACGGACATGACGAGGAACTCCGGAATGGTCCGGAGATAAAGTTTGATATATGGGATAGTAGTGTTTGATCTCCGGAAGGGTTCCGGAATTGACCAGAAGGGGTTCCGGATGTTTCCCGAAATGTCTGGGCACGAGAACACTTTATCTGGGCCAAAGGGGAAAGCCCACGAGGCTTTTGGAAAGTGCAAAAGGAAGTTTTGCGGAGACCAGAGGCTAGACGCTAGGAACCCTGGCGTCTAGGGGGTAGACGCCGGGAACCCTGGCATCTAGCCCTGGAGTGTGAGAAGGACTCTTGCCTTTCGGGTGAAACCGACTTTGAGGAGGCTTTTACTCCAAGTTTCGACCCCAGGGCTCAACATATAAATAGAGGGGTAGGGCTAGCACTAAAGACAGATCAAGAAACACCAAGCCGTGTGCCGGCAACCCCGTCCCCTCTAGTTTATCCTCCGTCATAGTTTTCGTAGTGCTTAGGCGAAGCCCTGCAGAGATTGTTCTTCACCAACACCGTCACCATGTCGTCGTACTGCCGGAACTCATCTACTACTTCGCCCCTCTTGCTGGATCGAGAAGGCAAGGACGTCACCGAGCCAAACATGTGCAGAACTCGGAGGTGTCGTGCTTTCGGTACTTGGATCGGTCGGACATGAAGACGTACGACTACATCAACCGCGTTGATATAATACTTCCGCGAACGGTCTACGAGGGTACGTAGACAACACTTTCCCCTCTCGTTGGTATGCATCACCATGATCTTGCGTGTGCGTAGGAATTTTTTTGAAATTACTACGTTCCCCAACATTTGCAAGGTCCGTCGCCTTCACTCGGTTTTCTTCTTCAAGGATCTGGCAACGGTCGGCAGTGTCTTTTAACTTTATAGCCATCTTGGCCATCTTCTCTTTGCTCTCGCAATGCGCAGCCTTCTCGGCCCTCAACTCTTCGGCTGCCTTCAAAGCAGCCGCATTACTACTCCTTGCTTGTTCTTTGGCTCGGGCAAGTTCCGCCCGAAGGGTCTCCACGGTGGCAGCTCCATCTGTAGTCATAACATATTAAAGATACTGGCATCATGCTGCTCTTACTATGTTACAGTCACCAGAAAGCATTACTTACCCTGTGCCTCGTCAAGCCGCTTGTTAACAAGCTCGATGTCAGCATCTGCCGCATCCAGTTGCCGCTTTAGTTCGGCAAACTCATTAGTCCGGCTAGCCAACGGAGCTTCCACCACCTGCACATAAAGGCGGTTTGGTTACTACCTCGGACTATGATCCTCTATTCGCCGCCGTTCTCGACGACAACCAGAGTCTCAGGGGCTACTATCTACACAAGGCACACCTAAAAATGTGCGGTACTATCAAAAAGTATCACGTACCTCAAAGCCTGTCAGTAGACTCATAAAGGCTTCATGCAATCCGCTTTCGGCGGACGAAATTCTTTCCATCACCGTACCCATTAATGAACGGTGTTCTTCTAAGATGGCCGCTCGCTCCAACACCTCCCTCAGTACGTCCGACTGCATACTAGACGGTGCCGGACTCTTTTGTTTGCTTTCTTCAAGAGCCGGATGCTGAGGACTTCGGGTGATTATAGGATTATCTTTTGGCCTCACCGGATCCGGAGAGGCCCTCTGTGACGACACTTCATTGTCGCCCGCTTCTTGAGCGGGGGAGTCCGGGGGAGGCATTTCGCTCTCCATCATCTCCGGAAGAAGATCCCCCGAAGACGAGCTCTGCTGAGAAGGGCTAAGATCCGAACTGCTAGATAAATGCTTCGGTTATTTTCCTCAGAAGTGAAGTAGTATATCTTCACTATTAAAGTACTTTTTGATTACTTACAGCTCGTTAGAGGGCAGATCCCCACACGGACTTTGTGCGGTAAGAGCACCCTCCAAGGTAGGACCCTCTGGTGGAGACTTCTTCTCCCGTTTGGAAACCGTGGTTTCCGGATCTTCAGGGGTAGTCCTCTTCCTTCCTCGGGGTGAGAGAATGCCAGATTCCTCCCCTGGGTTATCCCCCCTCACGGAGGTGCCCGTTCCCTTGGTCGGAATGGGTAGTGGTGGAGGCCCTTTATCTTCCTATGAGGGCTCCGGGCAAGGTGCTAGCTCGAGCATATTTTCCAGCACCGGATTCTCCAAGCCTTCTGGAAGGGGGGCCGAACACCGGATCATCTGCTACTCAAGCCCACGTCCTCGGTAGTGTCCGTACACTCTATCTGGGGTCCGAAGAATGATTTATACATCTCCTCGTGCGTCAGGCCGAGGAAATTCTGAATAGCGTGCGGTCCTTTTGGGTTGAACTCCCACATGCGGAGGGGCCGGCGTTTGCATGGCTGGATTCATCGAACCAGCATGACTTGCATTACCATAATCAAACTAAAATCTCCTTCGAAGAGATCTGAATGTGGCTCTGCAGTACAGGCACGTCCTTGGCTGGACCCCAGCTCAGCCCTCTGCTGATCCATGACATCAGTTGTGGTGGAGGGCCTGAGCGGAAAGCAGGGGCAGCCGCCCAATTGGCACTTCTGGGAGCTGTGATGTAAAACCACTCCCGTTGCCATAATCCGGACACCTCTGGAATGGAACCCTTTAGCCATGGAGCTCCAGCGATCTTGCTTATTAATGTGCCCCCACACGCTACATGCTGCCCCTCGACCATCTTCGGCTTCACATCGAAGGTCTTGAGCCACAGGCTGAAGTGAGGGGTAATGTGGAGGAAGGCCTCACATACGACAATAAATGCCGAGATATGGAGAAAGGAGTCCGGGGCTAGATCGTGGAAATCTAGCCCGTAATAAAACATCAACCCCCTAACGAAGGGATCCAGAGTGAGGCCTAGACCTCCGAGGAAGTGGGAGATGAACACGACGTCTTCATTGGATTCAGGAGTAGGGACGACCTGCCCTCGGGCAGGCAGCCGATGCGAAACCTCGGCGGTCAGGTATCTGGCCTCCCTCAACTTCTTGATGTCTTCTTCTGTAATGGAGGAAGGCATCCACCGGCCTTGAAGGCTGGATCCAGACATGATTGAAGGTCCGGAACACCTGACCTGGGCTTTGGGTGTTAGAACTCGAGGTGGGGGAAGGATTCGATTGAGCACGGGAGGGAAAAAAGTAAAAGCCTTGTCCCTTTATAAAGATGGTGAATATCAAGCGTCCTCTCCGTAGCCGTTTGGGACTTGCCTATAATCTAGGAGTCCTAGACACGGTTGGGTTACCCACGACCGTATTGATGAGAATTCCGTAATTAGGGGAACACGATCTCTGCTTTGACAAGACGTGTCAAAAAACTGCCTCGCGTTATGTGCGGGGCTAGTTAAAGGAAACGGTTCGAATAATCACTGGGCCATGGCATAAGGTCGTGTTGCCAAAACAAGTCAGCAAATTAGATTTTTGGAAATATTATTCTCTCTATGATGGTATGTGGAACTTATTTTGCAGGGTCAGACACTATCCTTGTGTTCAAATTCTTCCGTGGTGTATTCGGAGGAGGAACCCGCCTTGCAATGCCGAAAACAATATTGTGCGATGGACACATCGTCATTGAAAGCCTGGTTCAGGGGCTACTGAGGGAGTCCTAGATTGGGGGGGTCTCCGGACAGCCGGAGTATATCCTTTGGCCGGACTGTTAGACTATGAATATACAAGATTAAAGACTTTGTCTCATGTCCGGATGGGACTCTACTTGGCGTGGAAGGCAAGCTAGGCAATATGGATATGTATATCTCCTCCTTTGTAACCGACCTTGTGTAACCCAAGCCCTCTCCGGTGTATATATAAACCGGGGGGTTTTAGTCCATAGGACAACATACAATCATACCATAGGCTAGCTTCTAGGGTTTAGCCTCTCTGATCTCGTGGTAGATCCACTCTTGTACTACCCATATCATCAATATTAATCAAGCAGGACGTAGGGTTTTACCTCCATCAAGAGGGCCCAAACCTGGGTAAAACTTTGTGTCCCCTGCCTCCTGTTACCATCCGCCTTAGACGCACAGTTCGGAACCCCCTACCCGAGATCCACCGATCTTGACACCGACAATGAGTTTTATGAGAAAGAATTGCTGTTATGATGCTAGGAAAAGTGATTGAAATTATCATGGATCAAACTTGCGCACTTTGCTAGCATTCACACTTCATAAATTATTTCTTTTATCATTTACCTACTCAAGGACGAGTAGGAATTAAGCTTAGGGATACTGATACATCTCCAACGTATCAATAATTTATGAAGTATTCATGCTCTCATGTTATCATTCTTGGATGTTTTACAATCATTTTATAGCAACTTCATATCATTTTTGGGACTAACCTATTGACCCAGTGCCCAGTGCTAGTTGTTGTTTTTTGCTTGTTTTTTACATCGCAGGAAATCAATATCAAACGGAGTCCAAGCACTGCGAAACTTTTTGTGGATTTTATGGCCCAGAAGACATCTAGTGGGCCAGAGAAGCACCTCGGGGGTGCCCCGAGGGGGGCACAACCCACAAGGGAGCGCCTGGGGGCCCAGGCGCGCCCAGGTGGGTTGTGCCCACCTCGGTGGCCTCCCGCACCCCCTCTTCGCCCTATAAATCGTCAAATATTCCAAAAACCCTTGGGGTAACCCTAGATCAGAAGTTCTGCCGCCGCAAGCCTCTGTATCCACGAACACAATCTAGACCCCATTCCAACACCCTGCCAAAGGGGGAGATCATCACTGGTGGCCATCTTCACCATCCCGGCGGCCACCATGACGAGGAGGGAGTAGTCCACCCTCGGGGCTAAGGGTTTGTACTAGTAGCTATGTGTTTAATCTCTCTCTCTCTCTCTCGTGTTCTTGATGGCACAATCTTGATGTATTGGGGGCTTTGTTAATATAGTTGGATCGTTTGTGTTTTCCCCTCTCTATCTTGTTGTGATGAATTGAGTTTTCCCTTTGAGATTTTGTTGTATCGGATTCAATACTTTTATGGATTTGAGGGCACTTGATATATGTCTTGCATATGAATACCCGTGGTGACAATGGGGTATTATTTTGATTCACTTGATATATGTTTTGGCACTCAACTCGTAGATTCCCGAGGTGACATTGGGGTAATCTATGCATAGGGGTTGATGCATGTTCTTGTCTTTGTTTCTCTGGTAGAAATCTTGGGGCACTCTTTGAGGTTCTTTGCATTGGATTGAATATTACGAATCTAAATTTGCTTTGGTGTTATTTTAGTATGAACTCTTGGATAGATCGATCGGAACGAATAGCTTTGAGGTGGTTTCGTACCCTACAAACAATTTCTTCTTATGTTCTCCGCTAGATAGGAACTTTGGAGTGATTCTTCATCGCACTTTAGGGGATGGTTATATGATCCAATTATATTAGCATTGTTGGGAGATTGCACTAGCGAAAGTACGGACCCTAGGCCTGGTTTTCAAGCATTGCAATACCATTTGTGCTCCGTTTTATCAATTTCTACATTGCTGTTTTTTATTGTTCCTATTACAAAAATCAATATCTACTATCCATATTGCACTTGTATCACCATCCCTTCACTGAACTAGTGCACCTATTAAAATTACCATTGTATTTGGTGTGTTGGGGACACAAGAGACTTTTTATTATTTGGTTGCAGGGTTGTTTGATAGAGACTATCTTCATCATACGCCTCCCATGGATTGATAATCCTTAGGTCATTCACTTGAGGTAAAGTTGCTACTGTCCTACAAAATTCTGCGCTTTGGAGGCCCAACACGTGTCTACAAGAATAAAGTTGCGTAGTAGATATCACACCCCAAGGTAATATTCAAGGACTCCCAAGCAACTAAGCTTGGGGATTCCCGGAAGGCATCCCCTCTTTCTTCTAACAATCATCGGTAATTTTACTTCGAGCTATATTTTTATTCGTCACATAATATGCATAAATCTTGGAGCATCGTGTGCTTTTTATTTTTATTTTAGTAATGCACCATGCTGGTATGAGATAGTCTTTGGTTGATTTATAGAATGCTCTTTACACTTCACTTATATCTTTTGAGTATGGCTTTATACAATGCTTCATGTGCTTCACTTATATCATTTGAAGTTTGGATTGCCTGTTTCTCTATGCATAGAAAACCACCATTTTTAGAATGCTCTTTTGCTTAACTTATATTTGTTAGAGCATGGGCATATCTTTTGTAGAAAGAATTAGACTCTCTTGCTTCACTTATACTTATTTAGAGAGTCATTAGGAATTGGTCATTCACATGGTTAGTCATAAAATCCTACATAAAACTTGTAGATCACTGAAAATGATATGTTTGATTCCTTGCAATAGTCTTGCGATATAAAGATGGTGATATTAGAGACATGCTAGTGAGTAATTGTGGATTGGTAGAAATACTTGTGTTAAGGTTTGTGATTCATGTAGCATGCACGTATGGTGAACCGTTATGTGATGAAGTCGGAGCATGATTTATTTTTTGATTGTCTTCCTTATGAGTGGCGGTCGGGGATGAGCAATGGTCTTTTCCTACCAATCTATCCCCCTAGGAGCATGCGTGTAGTACTTTGTTTTGATAGCTAATAGATTTTTGCAATAAGTATGCAATTTCTTTATGACTAATGTTGAGTCCATGGATTATACGCACTCTCACCCTTACACCATTGCTAGCCTCTTCGGTACCGTGCATTGCCCTTTCTCACCTCGAGAGTTGGTGCAAACTTCATCGGTGCATACAAACCCCATGATACGATACGCTCTATCACACATAAGCCTCCTTATATCTTCCTCAAAATAGCCACCATACCTACCTATCATGGCATTTCCATAGCCATTCTGAGATATATTTCCATGCAACTTCCATCGTCATCATATACATGACTAGAGCATTCATTGTCATATTGCTTTGCATGATCGTAAGATAACTAGAATGATGTATATATTGCTTCTCCATTTTTTTGATATCTTTGCTATGCTAGATCATTGCACATCCTGGTACACTTCCAGAGGCATTCATATAAAGTCATATTGTTCTAGATATCGAGTTGTAATATTGAGTTGTAAGTAAATAAAAGTGTGATGATCCTCATTATTAGAGCATTGTCCCTGTGAGGAAAGGATGATGGAGACTATGATTCCCCCACAAGTCGGGATGAGACTCCCGATGAAAAAATAAAAAATAAATATAAAAAAGAGGCCAAAAAAGAGAGAGCCCCCAAAAAGGGAGAAAACAAAAAATGAGAGAAAAGAGAGAAGGGGCAATGCTAGTATGCTTTTACCACACTTGTGCTTCAGAGTAGCACCATGTTCTTCATATAGAGAGTCTCTCGAGTTATCACTTTCATATACTAGTGGGAATTTTCATTATAGAACTTGGCTTGTATATTCCGATGATGGGATTCCTCAAATTCCCGAGGTCTTCATGAGCAAGCAAGTTGGATGCACACCCACTTAGTTTTCATTTTGAGCTTTCATACACTTATAGCTCTTAGTGCATCCGTTGCATGGCAAACCCTACTCCTCGCATTGACGTCAATTGATGGGCATCTCCATAGCCTGTTGATTAGCCCCGTCGATGTGATACTTTCTCCATTTTTTTCTTCTCCACACAACCTCCACCATCATATTCCATTCCACCTATAGTGCTATATCCATGGCTCACGCTCATGTATTGCGTGAAAGTTGAAAAGGCTTAAGAACATTAAAAGTATGAAACAATTGTTTGGCTTGTCATCGGGGTTGTGGATGATGAAATACTTTATGTGATGAAGATGGAGCATAGCCAGACTATAGGATTTTGCAGGGATAACTTTGGCCATGTTATTTTGAGAAGACATGATTGCTTTATTAGTATGCCTGAAGTATTATTGTCTTAATGTCAATTGATAGACTATTGCTTTGAATCACTCGTGTCTTAATATTCATGCCATGATTAGATTACATGATCAAGATTGTGCTAGGTAGCATTCCACATCAAAAATTATCTTTTTTATCGTCTACCTACTCGAGGACGAGCAGGAATTAAGCTTGGGGATGCTGATACGCATCCATCATATCTATAATTTTTTGATTGTTCCATGCCAATATTCTACAACTTTTACATACTTTTGGCAACAATTTATATGATTTTCTTGGACTAGCATATTGATCCAGTGCCCAGTGCCAGTTCCTGCTTGTTGCATGTTTTTTGCTTCGTAGAAAATCCATATCAAACAGAGTCCAAACAGGATAAAAACTTACATACATTTTTTGGAATATATGTGAATTTTGGGAAGTGGAATCAACGCAAGACGATGCCTGAGGGGGGCACAAGGCAGGGGACGCGCCCTAGACCCTTGTGGCCACCCTATAAGGTGGTTGGTGCCCTTCTTCTGGTGCAAGAAAGCTAATATCCGGATAAAAATTGTGTTAAAATTTCATCCCAAATGGAGTTACGGATCAATTTAAGAAACAGTGAAAGGCCAGAATCTGAGAGCGCGGAAACAGAAGGAAATAGAGAGACAGATCCAATCTCGGAGGGGCTCTTGCCCCTCCGCCTCCATGGAGGCCATGGACCAGAGGGGGAACCCTTCTCCCATCTAGGGGAGGCCAAGGAAGAAGAAGGAGGAGGAGGGGGCTCTCTCCCCCTCTCTCCCGGTGGCGCCGGAACGCCGCTGGGGCCATCATCGTGGCAGCGATCTACACCAACAACTTCGTCGCCGTCATCACCAACTCGCTCGCCCTCTATGTAGCGGTGTAACACCTCTTCTCCCTGCTGTAATATCTACTTAAACATGGTGCTCAATGCTATATATTATTTCCCAATGATGTATGGCTATCCTATGATGTTTGAGTAGATCCCCTTTTGTCCTATGGGTTAATTGATGATCGTGATTGGTTTGAGTTGTATGTTTTATTATTGGTGCCTCCTATGGTGCCCTCCATGTCGCGCAAGCGTGAGGGATCCCTTTTGTAGGGTTTGTAATATGTTCATTATTTGCTTATGGTGGGTTGCTAGAGTGACAGAAGCTTAAACCCGAGTATGTAGGTTGTTTGTGTATGGGAGTCAAGAGGACTTGATACTTTAATGCTACAGTTGGGTTTTACCTTAATGATCTTTATTAGTTATGGATGTTTGCTAGAGTTCCAATCATAAGTGCATATGATGCAAAGAGAGAAAGTATGTTAGCTTATGCCTCTGCCTCATATAAAATTGCAATAATGATTATCGGCCTAGTTATCGATTGCCTAAGGACAAATAACTTTCTTGTGACAAAAAGCTCTCTACTAAAACTAACTTAGTTGTTTCTCTATCTAAATAGCCCCTATTTTTTATTTACGTTCTCTTTATTATCTTGCAAACCTATCTCTTTACACCTACAAAGTACTTCTAGTTTCATACTTGTTCTAGGTAAAGTGAACGTTAAGCGTGCATAGAGTTGTACCGGTGGTCGATGAACTTGAGGGAATATTTGTTCTACCTTTAGCTCCTCATTGGGGTTGACACTCTTACTTATCGAAAGAGGCTACAACTGATCCCCTATACTTATGGGTTATCACAAATCTCTATGTCTCCCTCCTTGACTTGATCACGGATTGAGTTGAAGCATCTTTTGATGTGTTTGGTTCTTTTGCGAAATTTGGATTCCTTCGCTAAGGCAATTGCTCCAGTATTGTCACAAAAGATTTTCCTTGGACCTGATGCACTAGGTATTACACCTAGACCGGATATGAACTCCTTCATCCAGACTCCTTCATTTGCTGCTTCTGAAGCAGCTATCTACTCCGCTTCACACGTAGATCCCGCCATGATGCTCTGCTTGGAACTGCACCAACTGATATCTCCACCATTTAATATAAATATGTATCCTGTTTGTGACTTAGAGTCATCCGGATCAGTGTCAAAGCTAGCATCGATGTAACCATTTACGATGAGCTCTTTGTCACCTCCATAAACGAGAAACATATCCTTTGTCCTTTTTAGGCACTTCAGGATGTTCTTGACTGCTGTCTAGTGATCCACTCCTGGATTACTTTGGTACCTCCCTACTAGACTTATGGCAAGGCACACATCAGGTTTGGTACATAGCATAGCATACATGATAGAACCTATGGCTGAGGCATAGGGAATGACTTTCATTTTCTCTCTATCTTTTGCAGTGCTCGGGCTTTGAGTCTGACTCAATTTCACACCTTGCAACACAGGCAAGAAACATTTCTTTGACTGATCCATTTTGAACTTCTTCTAAACTTTGTCAAGGTATGTGCTTTGTGAAAGTCCTATTAAGCGTCTTGATCTATCTCTATAGATCTTGATACCCAATAAATAAGCAGCTTCACCAAGGTCTTTCATTGAAAAACTCTTATTCAAGTATCCTTTTATGCTATCCAGAAATTCTACATCATTTCCAATCAACAATATGCCATCCACATATAATATTAGAAATGCTACAGAGCTCCCACTCACTTTCTTGCAAATACAGACTTCTCCGAAAGTATGTATAAAACCATATGCTTTGATCACCTCATTAAAGTGTATATTCCAAATCCGAGATGCTTGCACCAGTCCATAGATGGATCGTTGGAGCTTGCACACTTTGTTAGCACCTTTAGGATCGACAAAACCTTCTGGTTGCATCATTTACAACTCTTCTTTAAGAAAATCCATTTAGGAGTGTAGTTTTGACATTCCATTTGCCAGATTTCATAATCATAAAATGCGGGAATTGCTAACATGATTTGGATAGACTTAAGCATCGCTACGGGTGAGAAAGTCTCATTGTAATCAACTCCTTGAACTTGTTGAAAACCTTTCATGACAAGTCGAGCTTTGTAGACAGTAACATTACCATCAGCGTTAGTCTTCTTCTTGAAGATCCATTTATTCTCTATGGCTCACCGATCATCGGGCAAGTCCACCAAAGTCCACACTTTGTTCTCATACATGGATCCTATCTCAGATTTCATGGCCTCAAGCCATTTATCGGAATATGGCCTCATCATAACGTCTTCATAGTTCGTAGGTTCGCCATGGTCTAGTAACATGACTTCCAGAATAGGATTACCGTACCACTCTGGTGCGGAACGTGCTTTGTTGGACCTACGAGGTCTAGTAGTAACTTGATCTGAAGTTTCATGATCATCATCATTAGCTTCCTCTCTAGTTGGTGTAGGCATCACGGGAACGGATTTATCTAATGTGCTACTTTCCAAATTGAGAGAAGTTCCAATTATCTCATCAAGTTCTACTTTCCTCCCACTCACTTCTTTCGAGAGAAACTCCTTCTCTAGAAATGTTCCATTTTTGGCAACAAAGATCTTGCCTTAGGATATGTGGTAGAAGGTGTACCCAATTGCTTCCTTAGGGTATCCTATGAAGACGCACTTCTTTGATTTGGCTTCGAGCTTATAAGGCTGAAGCCTTTTGACATAAGTGTCGCAACCCCAAACTTTAAGAAATGACAGCTTAGGTTTCTTGCCAAACCATAGTTCTTACGGTGTCGTCTAAATGGATTTAGACGGTGCCCTATTTAACGTGAATGCAGCTATCTCTAATGCATAACCCCAAAACCGATAGTGGTAAATTGGTAAGAGACATCATAGATCGCACCATATCTAATAAAAGTACGGTTACGATGTTTGGAGACACCATTACGCTGTGGTGTTCCAAGTGGCGTGAGTTGTGAAACTATTCCACATTGTTTTAAATGAAGGCCAAACTCGTAACTCAAATATTCGCCTTCGCGATCAGATCGTAGAAACTTTATTTTCTTGTTACGATGATTCTCCACTTCACACCGAAATTCTTTAAACTTTTCAAATGTTTCAGACTTGTGTTTCATCAAGTAGATATACCCATATCTGCTTAAATCATTTGTGAAGGTCAGAAAATAACGATACCCGCCGCGTGCCTCAACACTCATCGAACCGCATACATCGATATGTATTATTTCCAATAAGTCATCTTGCCCATGAGGCATGGTTCGCAAGTATCAAATGATTCATCATCAAGTGATTCCAAAAGTCCATCCGCATCAAGTTTCTTCATGCGCTTTGCACTAATATGACCTAAACGGCAATGCCACAAATATGTTGCACTATCATTATCAACTTTGCATCTTTTGGCATCAATATTATGAATATGTGTATCACCACAATTGAGATTCAACAGAAATAGACCACTCTTCAAGGGTGCATGACCATAAAAGATATTACTCATATAAATAGAACAACCATTATTCTCTGATTTAAATGAATAACCGTCTCGCACTAAACAAGATCCAGATATAATGTTCATGCTCAACACTGGCACCAAATAACAATTATTAATGTCTAAAACTAATCCCAAATGTAGAGGTAGAGGTAGCGTGCTGACGGTGATCACATCGACCTTGGAACCATTCCCGACGCGCATCGTCACCTCGTCCTTAGCCAATCTTTGTTTAATCCGTAGCTCCTGTTTTGAATTACAAATATGAGCAACGGAACCAGTATCAAATACCCAGGCGCTACTACGAGCATTAGAAAGGTACACATCAATAACATGTATATCAAATATACCTTTGTTCACTTTGCCATCCTTCTTATCCGCCAAATACTTAGGGCAGTTCCGCTTCCAGTGACCAATCCCTTTGTAGTAGAAGCACTCAGTTTTAGGCTAGGGTCCATCTTTGGGCTTCTTTCCAGGAGTGGCAACTTGCTTGCCATTCTTCTTGAAGTTCCCCTTCTTTCCCTTGCCCTTTTTCTTGAAACTAGTGATCTTGTCAACCATCAACAGTTGATGCTCCTTCTTGATTTCTACCTCCACAGCTTTGAGCACTGAGAAGAGCTCGGGAATTGTCTTTTCCATCCATTGTATATTATAGTTCATCACGAAGCCTTTGTAGCTTGGTAGCAGTGATTGAAGAACTCTGTCAATAACACTATCATCTGGAAGATTAACTCCGAGCTGAGTCAAGTGATTATGATACCCATACATTTTGAGTATGTGTTCACTGACAGAACTATTCTCCCCCATCTTGCAGTTATAGAACTTGTTGGAGACTGATAATGCACAAGTGTAGGGGATCACAACAGTTTTCGATAAGTAAGAGTGTCGAACCCAACGAGGAGCTAAAGGTAGAACAAATATTCCCTCAAGTTCTATCGACCACCGATACAACTCTACGCATGCTTGACGTTCGCTTTACCTAGAACAAGTATGAAACTAGAAGTACTTTGTAGGTGTTGTTGGATAGGTTTGCAAGATAATAAAGGGATGATGTCTACTACACAACCATCTTCTTGTAGACGTTGTTGGGCCTCAAGTGCAGAGGTTTGTAGGACAGTAGCAAATTTCCCTCAATTGGATGACCTAAGGTTTATCAATCCGTAGGAGGCGTAGGATGAAGATGGTCTCTCTCAAGAAACCCTGCAACCAAATAACAAAGAGTCTCTTGTGTCCCAACACACCCAATACAATGGTAAATTGTATAGGTGCACTAGTTCGGCGAAGAGATGGTGATACAAGTGCAATATGGATGGTAGATAAAGGTATTTGTAATCTGAAATTATAAAAACAGCAAGGTAACTAATGATAAAAGTGAGCGTAAACGGTATTGCAATGTGTGGAAATAAGGCCTAGGGTTCATACTTTGGCTAGTGCAAGTTCCCTCAACAATAATAACATAATTGGATCACATAACTATCCCTCAACATGCAACAAAGAGTCACTCCAAAGTCACTAATAGCGGAGAACGAACGAAGAGATTATGGTAGGGTACGAAACCACCTCAAAGTCATTCTTTCCAATCAATCCGTTGGGCTATTACTATAAGTGTCACAAACAGCCCTAGAGTTCGTACTAGAATAACACCTTAAGACACAAATCAACCAAAACCCTAATGTCATCTAGATACTCCAATGTCACCTCAAGTATCCGTGGGTATGATTATACGATATGCATCACACAATCTCAGATTCATCTATTCAACCAACACAAAGGACCTCAAAGAGTGCCCCAAAGTTCTACCAGAGAATCACGATGAAAACGTGTGCCAACCCCTATGCATAGGTTCATGGGCGGAACCCGCAAGTTGATCACCAAAACATACATCAAGTGAATCACGTGGTATCCCATTGTCACCACAGATACGCACGGTAAGACATACATCAAGTGTTCTCAAATCTTTAAAGACTCAATCCGATAAGATTACTCCAAAGGGGAAACTCAATTCATTACAAGAGAGTAGAGGGGGGAAGAAACATCATAGGATCCAAATATGATAGCAAAGCTCGCGATACATCAAGGTCGTATCATCTCAAGAACACGAGAGAGAGAGAGAGATATCAAACACATAGCTACTGGTACATACCCTCAGCCCCGAGTGAGAACTACTCCCTCCTCGTCATGGAGAACACCGGGATGATGAAGATGGCCACCGGAGAGGGATTGACCCCTCCGGCAGGGTGCCAGAACGGGTCTAGATTGGCTTTCGGTGGCTACGGAGGCTTCTGGCGGCAGAACTCCCAATCTATTGTGCTCCCCGATGTTTTTAGGGTATATGGAGATATATAGGCAGAAGAAGTACGTCAGGGGGGCACGAGGGGCCCACGAGGGTGGAGGGCGCGCCTAGGGGGTGGGCGCGCCCCCCTGCCTCGTGACCTCCTCGCAGATCCCCCGACGTGCACTCCAAGTCTTCTAGGCTTCTTTCCTTCCAAAAATGAGTTCCGTGAAGTTTCGGGTCAATTGGACTCCACTTGATTTTCCTTTTCTTCGAAACCCTAAAACAGGGTAAAAACAGAAACTGGCACTGGGCTCTGGGTTAATAGGTTAGTCCCAAAAATGATATAAAAGTGTATAATAAATCCCATAAACATTCAAAATAGTAGATAATATAGCATGGAGCAATCAAAAATTATAGATACGTTGGAGACGTATCAGCATCCCCAAGCTTAATTCCTGCTCGTCCTCGAGTAGGTAAATGATAAAAACAGAATTTTTTATGCGGAGTGCTACTTGGCATAATTTCAGTTTAATTCTTCTTAATTGTGGCATGAATATTCAGATCCGAAAGACTCAAGATAAAAGTTCATATTGACATAAAAATAATAATACTTCAAGCATACTAACTAAGCAATTATGTCTTCTCAAAATAACATGGCCAAAGAAAGTTCATCCCAACAAAATCATATAGTTTAGTCATGCAACATTTTTGTCACACAAGAATGCTCTCATCATGCACAACCCCGATGACAAGCCAAGCAATTGTTTCGTACTTTAGTAATCTCAAACCTATAAACTTTCACGCAATACATGAGCGCGAGCCATGGACATAGCACTATGGGTGGAATAGAATATAATGAGGGGGTTATGTGGAGAAGACAAAAACGGAGAAAGTCTCACATCAACGAGGCTAATCAATGGGCTATGGAGATGCCCAACGATTGATGTTAATGCAAGGAGTAGGGATTGCCATGCAACGGATGCACTAGAGCTATAAATGTATGAAAGCTCAACAAAAGAAACTAGTGGGTGTGCATCCAACTTGCTTGCTCACGAAGACCTAGGGCATTTTGATGAAGCCCATCATTGGAATATACAATCCAAGTTCTATAATGAAATATTCCCACTGGTATATGAAAGTGATAACATGAGACTCTCTATCATGAAGATCATGGTGCTACTTTGAAGCACAAGTGTGGTAAAAGGATAGTAACATTGTCCCTTCTCTCTTTTTCTCTCATTTTTTGGGCCTTTTCTTTTTTATGGCCTTTCTCTTTTGGGGGGGGGGGGCTTCTCCTTTTTTTGGGCCTTTTCTTTTTTATGGCCTTTCCCTTTTTATTTTTTTATTTATTCCTCACTTGGGACAATGCTCTAATAATGATGATCATCACACTTCTATTTATTTACAACTCAATGATTACAACTCAATACTAGAACAAAGATGACTCTATATGAATGCCTCCGGCGGTGTACCGGGATATGCAATGAATCAAGAGTGACACGTATAAAAGAATTATGAACGGTGGCTTTGCCACAAATACTATGTCAACTACATGATCATGCTAAGCAATATGACAATGATGAATGTGTCATGATGAACGGAATGATGGAAAGTTGCTTGGCAATATATCTCAGAATGGCTATGGAAATGCCATAATAGGTAGGTATGGTGGCTGTTTTGAGGAAGATATAAGGAGGTTTATGTGTGATAGAGCGTATCATATCACGGGGTTTGGATGCACCGGCGAAGTTTTCACCAACTCTCAACGTGAGAAAGGGCAATGCACGGTACCGAAGAGGCTAGCAAGGATGGAAGGGTGAGAGTGCGTATAATCCATGGACTCAACATTAGTCATAAAGAACTCACATACTTATTGCAAAAATCTATAAGTCATCAAAAACCTCGGCACTACGCGCATGCTCCTAGGGGGATAGATTGGTAGGAAAAGACCATCGCTCATCCCCGACCGCCACTCATAAGGAGGACAATCAAATAACACCTCATGTTTCAAATTTGTTACACAATGTTTACCATACATGCATGCTACGGGACTTGCAAACTTCAACACAAGCATTTATCAATTTCACAAGTACTCAACTAGCACGACTTTGATATTATTACCTCCATATCTCAAAACAATCATCAAGCATCAAACTTCTCTTAGTATTCAAAACACTCATAAGAGAATTTTATTATTAATCTTGTATACCTAGCATATTAGGATTTTAAGAAAATTACCATGCTATTTAAGACTCTCAAAATGATATAAGTGAAGCATGAGAGTTCATCTATTTCTATACCACCACCGTGCTCTAAAAATATATAAGTGAAGCACTAGAGCAAACGACAAAGTACTCCGGAAGATATAAGTGAAGATCAATGAGTATTCAAATAATTATGCAACTATGTGAAGACTCTCTAACATTTAAGATTTTCAGATCTTGGTATTTTATTCAAACAGCAAGCAAAACAAAATGAAATAAAATGACGTCTAAGAATAGCAAACATGATGTGAAGAAGCAAAAGCTTAGGATCAACCGATACTAACCGATAGTTGTTGAAGAAGAAAGGTGGGATGCCAACCGGGGCATCCCCAAGCTTAGATGCTTGAGACTTCTTGAAATATTATCTTGGGATTCCTTGGACATCCCCAAGCTTGAGCTTTTGTGTCTCCTTAATTCCTCTCATATCACGGTCTCCCTAAATCTCAAAAGCTTCATCCACACAAAACTCAACAAGGACTCGTGAGATAAGTTAGTATAAACCATTGCAAAAACCTTATCATACTCTACTGTAGAAAATCACTAAAATTATTATTCAACATTGCATACTAAATGCCTCTGCATATTTAATAGTCCTATCCTCAAATAGAATCATTAAAGAAGCAAACATATGCAAACAATGCAAACATAACAGCAATCTGCCTAAACAGGATAGTCTGTAAAGAATGCAGCAACATCCATACTTCCCTAGCTCCAAAAATTATGAAAGACAATTCACACTTTAGTAAATTTATCAGACCTTAATATGCAAAAGGTTTCAACATTTTACCACATTCTGACTTTTCTAGGGAATTATTTCAACAGCGGTAAACTTTCTGTTTTCAAACAGCAACATGTGGACTTCTAAAATAGGCATAGTATAGGCTATCAATGCCACTTTTATTGAAATAAAGGATTAAAAACATTGTTATAAATAACAGAAAGCAAATCCTAACAAAATAAATTGACACTCCAAGCAAAACACATAGCATGTGGTGAATAAAAATATAGCTCCAAGTAAAGTTACCGATGAACGAAGACGAAAGAGGGGATGCCTTCCGGGGCATCCCCAAGCTTAGGCTATTGGTTTTCCTTGAATATTACCTTGGGGTTCCTTGGGCATACCCAATCTTAGGCTCTTACCACTCCTTGTTCCATAGTCCATCGAATCTTTACCCGAAACTTGAAAACTTCACAACACAAACTTAACAGAAAACTCGTAAGCTCCGTTAGCAAAAGAAAAGAAAACACTACTTCAAGGTAATGTAATTAACTCATTCTTTATTTATATTGGTGTTAAAACTACTGTATTACAACTTCTCTATGGTTTATAAACTATTTTACTAGCCACAGATTCATCAAAATAAGTAAACAACACATGAAAAACAGAATCTGTCAAAAACAGAACAGTCTGTAGTAATCTGAATCAAACGTATACTTATGGAACTCATAAAATTCTCAAATAAATTGCTGGACCTGAGGAATTTACCTATTAATCATCTGCAAAAATAATTAACTAAATAGCACTCTTCAAATAAAAATGGCAGCAATTCTCGTGAGCGCTAAAGTTTCTGTTTTTTACAGCATGATCAACAAGACTTTTCCCAAGTCTTCCCAAAGGTTATACTTGGCACAAACACTAATTAAAAGCATAAAACCACATCTAAGCAGAGTCTAGATGAATTATTTATTACTAAACAGGAGCAAAAAGCAAGGAATAAAAATAAAATTGGGTTGCCTCCCAACAAGCGCTATCATTTAACGCCCCTAGCTAGGCATGATGATTTCAACGATACTCACATTAAAGATAAGAATTGAAACATAAAGAGAGCATCATGAAGAATATGACTAGCACATTTAAGTCTAACATACTTCCTATGCATAGGGATTTTGTTAGAAAACAACTTATGGGGACAATAATCAACTAGCATAGGAAGGCAAAACAAGCATAACTTCGAAACTTTAAGCATATAGAGAGGATACTTGATATTATTGCAATTCCTACAAGCATATATTCCTCCCTCATAATAATTTTCAGTAGCATCATGAATGAATTCAACAATATAACCAGCACCTAAAGCATTCTTTTCATGATCCACAAGCATAGAAAATTTACTACTCTCCACATAAGCAAGATCCTTCTCATTCGGAATAGTGGGAGTATCATAAGAGACTCGAATACTATAAATTGTTTCCACATTAAAAGAGTAATGTTCAGAAAAAGGGTAATCATAATCATGACAAGTTTTATAAATATAATCACTACTTTTTATAGCATAAGTATCATCACAATAATCATCATAGGTAGGAGGCATGCTATCATCATTATAAATTTGCATATCAAAACTTGGGATACTAAAAATATCATCTTCATTAAACGTAGCATCGCCAAGCTTGGGACAAACATTAATTGCAGCAAATATATTCTCAAAAACATCATCTTCATCAAACATAGCATCCCCAAGCTTGGCCTTTTCATATCATAAGCATAATCACTCTCATCATTAATAGTATGGATAGCACCAATAGTATAGCAATTATCATATTCTTCCAAGCAAGTGCCAAAAAGATTTTCAAGATCATAAGAAGTATCATTATCTTCCACAATTATATTTTCATGAGGCACAATAGTAATAGGAGCAGCATTATTTGGGAGAGATATCTTTTTACCTCTCTTCCTTTTTCTTTTCTTCTTCTTCACCACATCATGTGTGGGTTCAATCCTCTTTTTGGAGCTCCTTATTAATGAGATTGGTTGAATAGGAGGCTCCTCCTCGTTACCTGATTCATCATAAGAAATAATAGGAGGGTATTGGGAAGTTTCTTCCCTTTCATTAGTATTCTCTTCATCTTCTATTTGTTTTCTTTTCTTTATGTAGTTGGCAATATAAGGATTTTCAATACAATTCACCGCACAATACATATAAATTTCCTCTAGATCAAAATGAAGAACTCTATCAAGGGCAAATTTTGGAATATCCTTAGTTATACGTTTCATTTCTTCATAACCCAAGAGAAAACTAAGTTCATTATGATGTGCAAGGGAAATCAAGTCATCACAATTTTTGGACACGATACGATCATGAAACAATTTGCATTGGGTACTGAAATGATCATGTTCATTGCAAAGTTCACAAGTACGGCTAAGAAAATTTAAATTTTCAGCACATTCATCTAGCCTTTCTTGCAACAATTTAGTTTCTAAGTACTTATGCCTCTTGCAATATATATCTTCCCTATTTGGTGTGTACTTACAAACCCAATGTACTCCACAAAAATTGACATGTTTATAGGAGACATCATAACTAGTGCAATCATCATTAGTATCATGGATATTCAAAGAATTCATACTAACAACATTGCAATCATGCTCATCATTCAAATATTTAGTGCCAAACATTTAATAGATTTCTTCTTCTAGCACTTGAGCACAATTATCCTTTCCATCATACTCACGAAAGATATTAAAAAGATGAAGCGTATGAGGCAAACTTAATTCCATTTTTTGTAATTTTCTTTTATAAACTAAACTAGTGATAAAACAAGAAACTAAAAGACTCGTTTGCAAGATCTAAAGATATACCTTCAAGCACTCACCTCCCCGGCAACGGCGCCAGAAAAGAGCTTGATGTCTACTACACAACCTTCTTCTTGTAGACGTTGTTGGGCCTCCAAGTGCAGAGGTTTGTAGGGCAGTAGCAAATTTCCCTCAAGTGGATGACCTAAGGTTTATCAATCCGTAGGAGGCGTAGGATGAAGATGGTCTCTCTCAAGCAACCCTGCAACCAAATAACAAAGAGTCTCTTGTGTCCCCAACACACCCAATACAATGGTAAATTGTATAGGTGCACTAGTTCGGCGAAGAGATGGTGATACAAGTGCAATATGGATGGTAGATAAAGGTATTTGTAATCTGAAATTATAAAAACAGCAAGGTAACTAATGATAAAAGTGAGCGTAAACGGTATTGCAATGTGTGGAAATAAGGCCTAGGGTTCATACTTTGGCTAGTGCAAGTTCCCTCAACAATAATAACATAATTGGATCACATAACTATCCCTCAACATGCAACAAAGAGTCACTCCAAAGTCACTAGTAGCGGAGAACGAACGAAGAGATTATGGTAGGGTACGAAACCACCTCAAAGTTATTCTTTCCAATCAATCCGTTGGGCTATTCCTATAAGTGTCACAAACAGCCCTAGAGTTCGTACTAGAATAACACCTTAAGACACAAATCAACCAAAACCCTAATGTCACCTAGATACTCCAATGTCACCTCAAGTATCCGTGGGTATGATTATACGATATGCATCACACAATCTCAGATTCATCTATTCAACCAACACAAAGGACCTCAAAGAGTGCCCCAAAGTTCTACCGGAGAATCACGATGAAAACGTGTGCCAACCCTTATGCATAGGTTCATGGGCGGAACCCGCAAGTTGATCACCAAAACATACATCAAGTGAATCACGCGGTACCCCATTATCAGCACAGATACGCACGGCAAGACATACATCAAGTGTTCTCAAATCTTTAAAGACTCCATCCGATAAGATTACTCCAAAGGGGAAACTCAATTCATTACAAGAGAGTAGAGGGGGGAAGAAACATCATAGGATCCAAATATGATATCAAAGCTCGCGATACATCAAGATCGTATCATCTCAAGAACACGAGAGAGAGAGAGAGAGAGAGAGAGAGAGAGATCAAACACATAGCTACTGGTACATACCCTCAGCCCCGAGGGAGAACTACTCCCTCCTCGTCATGGAGAGCACCGGGATGATGAAGATGGCCACCGGAGAGGGATTCCCCCTCCGGCAGGGTGTCGGAACGGGTCTAGATTGGCTTTCGGTGGCTACGGAGGCTTCTGGCGGCGGAAATCCTGATCTATTGTGCTCCCCGATGTTTTTAGGGTATATGGAGATATATAGGCGGAAGAAGTACATCAGGGGGGCACGAGGGGCCCACGAGGGTGGAGGGCGCGCCCAGGGGGTGGGCGCGCCCCCCTGCCTCGTGACCTCCTCACAGATCCCCTGATGTGCACTCCAAGTCTTCTTGGCTTCTTTCCTTCCAAAAATGAGTTCCGTGAAGTTTCGGGTCAATTGGACTCCATTTGATTTTCCTTTTCTTCGAAACCCTAAAACAGGGTAAAAACAGAAACTGGCACTGGGCTCTGGGTTAATAGGTTAGTCCCAAAAATGATATAAAAGTGTATAATAAAGCCCATAAACATTCAAAATAGTAGATAATATAGCATGGAGCAATCAAAAATTATAGATACATTGGAGACGTATCAAGGGAGCGTAAATAAAAGCTAGGGGCTGTTTAGATAAAGAAGCAACAAAGTAAATATAGCGAGTGTGGAAAAGTGGTGGTAGGAGTTTGCAAAATTGTCCATAAGCAATTGACTACTTTACTAGACCAATAGCAAGTTTCATGTGGGAGAGGCCACTGCTAGCATGTCATCCCTGACTTGGAATTCTATGCACTTATGATTGGAACTAATAGCAAGCGTCTGCAACTACTAACGTTCATTTAGGTAAAACCCAACCATAGCATTAAGATATATTGGTCCCCTTCAATCCCGTATGCATCAATTTCTTTGCTAGGATGAAGCTTCTGTCACTCTTGCCCTCCAATACATAGTCCTATCAACATACAACTAACCCTATGGTGTGATCCACATGCGCTCTCATATGATGGGCACCAAAGGACAACAACATAACCACAAGAAAATTAAATCAATCATAGCAATTCATCAACCACCAATAGGACAACGAAAATCTACTCAGACATCATAGGATGGCAACACATCGTTGGATAATAATATGAAGCATAAAGCACCATGTTCAAGTAGAGGGTACAACGGGTTGCGGGAGAGTGGGCCGCTGTAGATAGAGGGGGGAAGGTGATGGAGATGTTGGTGAAGATGGCGGGGGTGTTGGCGAAGATCGCGATGATGATGATGGTGGCCACGGCAGCGTTCCGGCGCCTCCGGAAGAGAAGGGGAGAGGGGGCCCTTCTTCTTCTTCCTTGACCTCCTCCCTAGATGGGAGAAGGGTTTGCCCTCTGGTCCTTGGCCTCCATGGCATGGGAGTGGTGAGAGCCCCTCCGTGATTGGATATGTCTCTCCGTCTCTCTCTGTTTGTGCGTTCTCTTCGCCTGCCCTTTCACCGTTTCGTATATATATGGACATCCGTAACTCCGATTGGACTGAAACCTTCGCCGAGATTTTTTTTTCTGAAAATTAGCTTTCTTGTGGCAAAAGAATAGCAGCAACCGCCTTATGAGGGGCCCAGGAGGGTTAGGGGCGCGCCCCCCTGCCACGTGGCCACCTCAGGCACCATCTCGCGTTGATTCTTCTTCCCAAATTCTCCAAATATTCCAAAAATATTCTTCGTCTGTTTTTATCCTGTTTGGATTCCGTTTGATATGGGGTTTCTGCGAAACATAAAACATGCAACAAACAGGAACTGGCACTGGGCACTGGATCAACATATTAGTCCCAAAAATAGTATAAAAAGTTGCCAAAAGTATATGGAAGTTGTATAATATTGGCATGGAACAATCAAAAATTATAGATACGACGGAGACGTATCAGCATCCCCAAGCTTAATTCCTGCTCGTCCTCGAGTAGGTAAATGATAAAAAAGATAATTTTTTATGTGGAATGCTACCTAGCATAATCTTGATCATGTAATCTAATCATGGCATGAATATTAAGACATGAGTGATTCAAAGCAATAGTCTATCATTAGACATAAAAACAATAATACTTTAAGCCTACTAATAAAGCAATCATGTCTTTTCAAAATAACATGGCCAAAGAAAGTTATCCCTACAAAATCATATAGTCTCGCTATGCTCCATCTTCACCACACAAAATATTCAAATCATGCACAACACCGATGACAAGCCAAGCAATTGTTTTATACTTTTGACGTTCTCAAACCTTTTCAACTTTCACGCAATACATGAGCATGAGCCATGGACATAGCACTATAGGTGGAATAGAATGGTGGTTGTGGAGAAGACAAAAAGTAGAAGATAGTCTCACATCAACTAGGCGTATCAACAAGCTATGGAGATGCCCATCAATAGATATCAATGTGAGTGAGTAGGGATTGCCATGCAACAGATGCACTAAGAGCTATAAGTTTATGAAATCTCAGACGGAAAACTAAGTGGGTGTGCATCCAACTTGCTTGCTCATGAAGACCTCAGGCGTTTGAGGAAGCCCATCATCGGAATATACAAGCCAAGTTCTATAATGAAAATTCCCACTAGCATATGAAAGTGATAACTCAAGAGACTCTCTATATGAAGAACATGGTGTTACTCTGAAGCACAAGTGTGGTAAAAGGATAGTAACATTGCCCCTTCTCTCATTTTTTTATTTTTTTGGTGGGCTTCTTTGGCCTCTCTTTTTTATTTGTTTGGGCTTCTTTGGCCTCTTTTATTTTTTGTAAAGTCCGGAGTCTTATCCCGACTTATGGGGGAATCATAGTCTCCATCATCCTTTCCTCACTGGGTCAATGCTGTAATAATGATGATCATCACACTTTTATTTACTTACAACTCAATATTACAACTCGATACTAGAACAAGGACATGACTCTATATGAATGCCTCTGGCAGTGTACCCGGATGTGCAATGATCTAGCATAGCAAAGATATCAAAAAACAGACAAGCCATGAAAATATCATGCTAGCTATCTTACGATCATGCAAAGTAATATGACAATTATGCTCAAGTCATGTATATGATGATGATGGAAGTTGCATGGCAATATATCTCGGAATGGCTATGGAAATGCCATTATAGGTAGGTATGGTGGCTATTTGTAGGAAGATTTATGGTGGGTTTGTGGTAGCGGCAAAAGTTGCGCGGTACTATAGAGGCTAGCAATGGTGGAAGGGTGAGAGTGCATATAATCCATGGACTCAACATTAGTCATAAAGAACTCACATACTTATTGCAAAAATCTATTAGTCATCGAAACAAAGTACTACGTGCATGCTCCTAGGGGGATATATTGGTAGGAAAAGACCATCGCTCATCCCCGACCGCCACTCATAAGGAAGACAATCAATAAATAAATCATGTTCCGACTTCATCACATAACGGTTCACCATACATGCATGCTACGGGAATCACAAACCTCAACACAAGTATTTCTACTAATCCACCACTACCCACTAGCATGACTCTAATATCACCATCTTTATATCGCAAAACTATTGCAAGGAATCAAACATATCATATTCAGAGATCTACAAGTTTTATGTAGGATTTTATGACTAACCATGTGAATGACCAGTTCCTGTCATCTCTCTAAATAGATATAAGTGAAGCAAGAGAGCTTAATTCTTTCTGCAAAAGATATGCCCATGCTCTACCAATTATAAGTGAAGCAAAAGAGCATTCTACAAATGGCGGTTTTTTATATGAAGAGAAACAGGCAATCCAAACTTCAAATGATATAAGTGAAGCACATGAAGCATTCTATAAAGCCATACTCAAAAGATTTAAGTGAAGTGCAAAGAGCATTCTATAAATCAACCAAGGACTATCTCATACCAGCATGGTGCATAAAATAAAAATGAAAACTAAATGCAAAAGATGCTCCAAGATTTGCACATATCGCATGAACGAAACGAATCCAAAAACATACCGATACTTGTTGAAGAAAGATGGGATGCCTTCCGGGGCATCCCCAAGCTTAGACGCTTGAGTCTCCTTGAATATTTACTTGGGGTGCCTTGGGAATCCCCAAGCTTGAGATCTTGCCTCTCCTTCTTATCCTCACATCGAGGCATCCTCGATGTTTGAACACTTCATCCACACAAAACTCAATAGAAAACTCGGTAAGATCCGTTAGTATAATAAAGCAAATCACTACTCTAAGTAATGTTGAAAACCAATTCATATTTTGTTTTTGCATTCTAGCTACTGCAATATAACTTTTTTATGGCCTAATCCACTGATAGAAATTGATAGTTTCATCAAAACAAGCAAACTATGCATCAAAAACAGAATCTGTCTAAAATAGAACAGTCTGTAATAATCTCAACATTAACCATACCTCTGGTACACCAAAAATTCTACCAAACTTAGTATAATTAAACAATTTGTATAGAAATACAGTGCAAAAAGTTTCAGAACCTTTTTACGTTCCAGTAAAAAATGTAAAATCACGCACTACAGCCAAAGTTTATGTTCTGCACCGCACAAACCAACAAGCAAAGTAAACATCCTACTAAAGGCAAACCTTAGCACATTATTTTTATAATACAATGGACATGTACAAGGGGGTAATTATTTTTGTTGAAAAGTTTCTGTAATCAAGGGTCACAAAGTTTCCATGGCCATGAACAAAGTTCAAGGCTAGCTCCCATTTTAACAATGCTCGTCTTTCTCACTTTCGCTTTTCTTTTTGAAAAAGTTTTAGGTTCCCCTATTTATTTATTTTGTTTTAAACTTTACAAAATCACTCAACAGAAATAAATGACTCTCTAAAACTTCAGGGTTGTCTCCCTGGCAGCGCTTTCTTTAAAGCCATTAAGCTAGGCATATAGTGCTCAAGTAATGGATCCACCCAGATCCCAAGGTATATCAAAGCCAATTTGAATTAGCAATGATTTGGCATTTAGTAGTGAGCACAAAGCAGCATATATCATGCAACAACAAATTCTAACTCTCTTCCTATGCGTCAGCATGTCATACAAGAACAACCTATGCACACATAGTAAAGGCCAATGCATAGTATAAACAGTTTCTTGCAATTTTATTGTGTTGGAAACATAGAGAGGTGGAGATATAGTTCCTCTCTCATAATAATTACAAGTAGGAGCAGCAAGCACATGCATATTATATCTATCAAAATCATCATGTGTAACGGTAAAAGGCAACCCATCAATATAATCCTTAATAAGTGCAAACTTCTCTGATATAGTGTAGTTGGGAGAATTCAAAAAGATAATAGGACTATCATGTGTGGGTGCAATAGCAACAATTTCATGTTTAACATAAGGAACTATAGCAAGTTCATCTCCATAAGCATAATTCATATTGGCATATTGGCCACAAGCATAGCAAGCGTCATGAAAAAGGGATATTTCAAGCGAATCAACGGGATCATGACAATGACCATAGCAATCATCCTTCAGTAAGCACGAAGGGAAATTAAACAATGTATGAGTTGAAGAGTTACTCTCATTAGAAGGTGTGCACGGGTAGCTAATCCGCTCTTCCTCCTTTTGTTCTTCGCTCTCCTCATCATCTTTTTCATCCAATGAGCTCACAATTTCATCAATTTCTTCTTCCATAGGCTCCTGCAAAATATTAATCTCTTCTTGGACAGCGGAGGAGCCCTCAATATATGGTTTAACATAGGCATTGGAACCATAATTATCATAACAATATTCAAGTATGGCAAAATTTTCAGATTTGTAAAGAGTAGCATCATGCGTTTCAATCAAAGAAGCAATTTCATAAGCACCCTTAAAAGCAACAAATTCTTCAATTTGTTGAACATCATAGTAATTATAAACACCCTTAGCATACGGAGATACGATTCCATTATCAATAAACTCACATTGGTAGGGAAGGTGTTTCTTAGGGTTTTCAGAACAACAAGTAATATCATATATTTCACATAAATTCCAAGCATAGCATTGCAAACGATGAATTTGATCCAGTAAATGTTTCCCTTTTCAGATATACGGTGTCGCACATAACAAGCATGCTCATCTAAGGATTTTCCCTCAACTAAGCTAGTTGGGGTTTCAGCACGAGCACATAGGGATCGAAGATGATCCAAGTAAAAAGCTTCAGGAGTGTGATAGATTTTGAGTGGTTCTTCAACCATTGGTTCAGTAGGTACAACTAATTTTTTTTGGTATTTTGCATTTTCTACCCATAACTAAAGATAGAAAACAAGACCACAAAATAAAAACTACTTAGTGATAAAGCAAACTAGCACACACGAGAATATTCACCCATGCTATTGCTCCCCGGTGACGGCGCCAGAAAGAGGTCTTGATAACCCACAAGTGTAGGGGATCGCAACAGTTTTCGATAAGTAAGAGTGTCAAACCCAACGAGGAGCTAAAGGTAGAACAAATATTCCCTCAAGTTCTATCGACCACCAATACAACTCTACGCACGCTTGACGTTCGCTTTACCTAGAACAAGTATGAAACTAGAAGTACTTTGTAGGTGTTGTTGGATAGGTTTGCAAGATAATAAAGAGAGTGCAAATAAAAGCTAGGGGCTGTTTAGATAAAGAAGCAATAAAGTACATATAGCGAGTGTGGAAAAGTGGTGGTAGGAGTTTGCGAAATTGTCCCTAAGCAATTGACTAATTTACTAGACCGATAGCAAGTTTCATGTGGGAGAGGCCACTGCTAGCATGTCATCCTTGACTTGGAATTCTATGCACTTATGATTGGAACTATTAGCAAGCGTCTGCAACTACTAACGTTCATGTGACGTCCGGATAATTAAGCTACAGTAAACCTATGTTAATGATGCCACGTCACCGCGGTTAATGTTCCTAATCTCGCGTTAGTTTGAAACCGATTCAAATTCAAAATCAAGTCAAACGTAAAAGGTTTCAAACATTAAAACTAAAATGTTTGGGTTGTGCCGAATAATGCATAGGTATTTATGGTGGAGAAATCACACTTTTATAAAATGTTTAAAACTCTAAGATGAACAAAATAGAAACAAAACATTCTTTAAACGCTTTGAAAATATTAAAAACAAATGAAAACTACTTTATTTAAAGTTCCCAATTTAATGCGGTTGAGGTATAACTAGAACTACCAATTTATGATCTAATGCACTAATTAATAAAACTAAATAAACCTAAGAGATAAGTGAAAACAGAAAAGAAATAAATAAAAAGAAAATTAACACAAAAGTAAAAGAGGAGAAAGACCCCCCAAATGGGCCTCGGCCCAGCAAGCCATCGGACCTCCAGGCCGGCCCAGGCCACCCCTACTTACACCCTACCCGGTCCACACGGAAACCCTAGCCCACCCCCACTCACCCATTCCCCCCTCCCCATGATCCTCACTCCCCCTCCTCCCGCCTGATCTGGATTGGGAGCGCCCTAGCGCTCACCGCTCGATCCTGCCGCCGCCGAAGCCCCCGTCGCCATCCACCGCTGCATGAGGTCTCCGCCGACGCCGCCATCGCCCCCCGTGCCTCGGCCACCTCATCGTCCCGTGCCGAGGCCGTCGTTCCTGTGCCGCGCCCTCGACCCCGTCGCCCCACCGCACTCGTCGCCGATGATCCAGATGCCGACCCTTCCTCGTCCTTCTCCCTGTGCCCCGCTGCCCCTGCCCTACTTTCCCCAGTGAGCCCCGCCTCTCTTTCCCCTGCTCACCGCGCACTTGTGCCGCTCGCTCGCCGTCGCCAGCGCCTATGGCCGCGCCCGGCTACGCCTGCTATGGCTCTCGTCCCGCTCCAGCCGCCCTGCCTCTGCCGCTCCTGCTGCACGCACCCGCTGCCTACCTCCCGCTCGCCCCTGCTGCGGGTGCCACATCGTCGTCCTCCGCGCCCGCCTCCGTCCGCCGCGTTCTGCCCGTGCGCATGCGTGCTCGTCTTCCGCCGCGGCCCGCCGTTGCTTCGTCGCGTCCGCCATTCCCCCCTTCCCGCTTGTTGCTGCCCCGCACCTCGGCCATGTTCGGCATGCGCGCCCGCCCCGCCGCCAAGTCCAGCTCAGCTGCACCTCCACCCGCCGACGCTGCTCGCCCCTAGCGCATGCCTCGCCGCCCCTGTCCGCGTCCACCTGGCCGGCGCCGTGGCCACCGGCCTGCCCTGCTCCGGCGCCCGGTCCGGTACGCCCGTGCCCTGCGCCCGTTTCCCGTTCGCCCGCCCCGGTTGGGCTGGGTCCCTAACCAGTGGGGCCAGCCCCGGATTAGGACGAAGTGGATTATAAAAAATAAAAAATAAAAATATGTTAGAATAAATAAGTTAATTAATTAATTAATTAACAAGTTAATGAAGTTAATCAATCATGTTTAACTAATCTAATTAAAATAAATTAGCCTAATCACTTAGTTAGCCTAATTAACCCGATTTAGTTAACCTAAGTCTATGACGAGTGGGACCCACGTGTCAGTTTGACCGGTCAACGGTCAGAGTTGACCGCTGACATCATGCTAACATCATGCTGACGTCATAATTGTATTTTCTAAATTAATTAATTCTGTTAATCCTAAAAATGATTAAATCCTTTTAAAATTAATGTAAAATAAATCGTAGCTCGGATGGAAAAACTTTGTACATGAAAGTTGCTCAGAACGACGAGACGAATCCGGATACGCAGCCCGTTCGTCCGCCATGCATCCCTAGCACAGCGAACACACAACTTTTCCCCTCTGAGTCATCTGTCCGAAAACGCGAAACACCGGGGATATTTTCCCGGATGTCCCCCCCTTCACCGGTACCACCTCATACCACGTTAGGGCACACCTAGCATCACGCTTTGTCATGTCATGCATCACTATGCATTTGTTTGCTTAATATTTATTGTTTCTTCCCCCTCTTCTCTCGCTAGACACCGAGACTGATGCCGCTGCTACCCAGTACGACTACGGTGTTGACGACCCCTCTCTCTTGCCAGAGCAACCAGGCAAGCCCCCCCCCCCCTTGATCACCAGATATCGCCCACTCTTCTCTCTACTGCTTGCATTAGAGTAGTGTAGCATGTTACTGCTTTCCGTTAATCCTATTCTGATGCATAGCATGTCATTGTTGCTACAACTGTTGATACCTTACCTGCAATCCTAAATGCTTAGTATAGGATGCTAGATTATCATCAGTGGCCCTACATTCTTGTCAGTCTGCCATGCTATACTATCGGATCGTGGTCACGTCGGGTGTTGATCACGGGTATATACTATACATACATACTATCCATGTTGTGACTAAAGTTGGGTCGGCTCGTTGAGTACCCGCAAGTGATTCCGATGTTGGGGGTTGAAGGGGCAGGTGGTTCCACCCAGGTAGTGGTGGGCCTAGGTTCCCGAAGGCCCCCGACTATTACTTTGAGGCGGAGCGACAGGGCAGGCGGAGACCACCTAGGAGAGAGGTGGGCCTGGCCCTGGTCGGCATTTGCGGTTACTTCAAAATAACATGCTTAACGAGATCTGGGTATTTGATCTGAGTCTGGCTACTGGCCTATACGCACTAACCAACTATGCGGGGACAGTTATGGGCACTCGACGTCGTGGTATCAGCCAAAGCCTTCGTGACGTCAGCGACTGACGGCGAGCGCCGGGTTGGACGGGTACGCCTGCTCTTGTATAAGGGAGGCTCGATCTGCTCGCCGGCCCCGTACGCAACGTGCAGGTGTGCAATGGGCGATGGGCCCAGACCCCTGCGCCATAGGATTTAGACCGGCGTGCTGACCTCTCTGTTGTGCCTAGGTAGGGCTGCGACGTGTTGACCTCCCGAGGCCGGGCATGACCCCGGAAAGTGTGTCCGGACAAAGGGGATCGAATGTGTTGAGAAATGTGGTGCACCCCTGGAGGGAAGTTAATCTATTCGAGTAGCCGTGATCTTCGGTAACAGGACGACTTGGAGTTGTACCTTGACCTTATGACAACTAGAACCGGATACTTAATAAAACACACCTTTCCAAGTGCCAGATACAACCGGTGATCGCTCTCTCATAGGGCGACGAGGGGAGGATCATCGGTTAGGATTATGCTATGCGATGTTACTTCGTGAACTTACCATCTACTCTCTTCTTCTGCTGCAAGATGGAGGTTACCAGAAGCGTAGTCTTCGATAGGACTAGCTATCCCCCTCTTATTCTGGCATTCTACAGTTCAGTCCACATATGATACCCCTTTTCCATTTGATACCAATGCATACATATGTAGTGTAGCTCCTTGCTTGCGAGTACTTTGGATGAGTACTCACGGTTGCTTTGCTCCCCATTTTCCCCTTTCCTATACCCGATTGTTGCGACCAGACGATGGAGTCCAGGAGCCAGACGCCACTGTCGATGACGACTACTACTACTCGGGAGGTGCCTACTACTACGTGCAGGCCGCTGACGACGACCAGGAGTAGTTTAGGAGGATCCCAGGAAGGAGGCATGTGCCTGTTTCGATCTGTATCCCAGTTTGTGCTAGCCTTCTTAAGGCAAACTTGTTTAACTTATGTCTATACTCAGATATTGTTGCTTCCGCTGATTCGTCTATGATCAAGCTCTTGTATTCGAGCCCTCGAGGCCCTGGCTTGTAATATGATGCTTGTATGACTTATTTTATTTGTAGAGTTGTGTTGTGATATCTTCCCGTGAGTCCCTGATCTTGATCGTACACGTTTGCGTGTATGATTAGTGTATGATTGAATCGGGGGCATCACAGTTCATTAAGGTAAAACCCAACCATAGCATTAAGATATATTGGTCCCCCTTCAATCTCGTATGCATGAATTTCTATGCTAGGTTGAAGCTTTTGTCACTCTTGCCCTCCAATACATAGTCCTATCAACATACAACTAACCCTATGGTGTGATCCACGCATGCGCTCATATGATGGGCACCAAAGGACAACAACATAACCACAAGCAAATTAAATCAATCATAGCAATTCATCAACCACAAATAGGACAACGAAAATCTACTCAGACATCATAGGATGGCAACACATCATTGGATAATAATATGAAGCATAAAGCACCATGTTCAAGTAGAGGGTACAGCGGGTTGCGGGATAGTGGACCGCTGTAGATAGAGGGGGGAAGGTGATGGAGATGTTGGTGAAGATGGCGGAGGTGTTGGTGAAGATCGCGATGATGATGATGGTGGCCACGGCAGCGTTTCGGCGCCACCGAAAGAGAAGGGGAGAGGGGCCCCTTCTTCTTCTTCTTACTTGACCTCCTCCCTAGATGGGAGAAGGGTTTCCCCTCTGGTCCTTGGCCTCCATGGCATGGGAGGGGCGAGAGCCCCTCCAAGATTGGATCTGTCTCTCTGTCTCTCTCTGTTTCTGCGTTCTCTTCGTCTGCCCTTTCACCGTTTCGTATATATATCGAGATCCGTAACTCCGATTGGACTGAAACCTTTGCCGAGATTTTTTTTCTGAAAATTAGCTTTCTTGCGGCAAAAGAATAGCAACAACCACCTTACGAGGGGCCCACGAGGGTCAAGGGCACGCCCAGGGGGGCAGGCGCGCCCCCTGCCTCGTGGCCACCTCGGGCACCGTCTCACGTTGATTCTTCTTCATATATTCTCCAATTATTCCAAAAATATTCTCCGTCCGTTTTTATCTCGTTTGGATTCCGTTTGATATGGGGTTTCTGTGAAACATAAAACATGCAACAAACAGGAACTGGCACTAGGCACTGGATCAATATGTTAGTCCCAAAAATAGTATAAAAAGTTGCCAAAAGTATATGAAAGTTGTATAATATTGGCATGGAACAATCAAAAAATTTAGATACGATGGAGACGTATCAGAGACTTCATATCTCTCAACCCGGGCATTTGCTTGAAATATTTACTTCAACTCTTGGAACATCTCATACGCTCCATGACGTTCAAAACATCTTTGAAGTCCCGATTCTAAGCTGTAAAGCATGGCACACTGAACTATCGAGTAGTCATCATATCGAGCTTGCCAGACATTCAAAACATTAGCATCTGCTCCTGCAACAGGCCTTTCACCTAGCAGTGCATCAAGGACATAATTTCTCTGTGCAGCAATGAGGATAATGCTCAAGTTATGGACCCAGTCCGAGTAGGTGCTACTGTCTGTGTCAAAACCGGCGGATCTCGGGTAGGGGGTCCCGAACTGTGCGTCTAAGGCGGATGGTAACAGGAGGCAGGGGACACGATGGTTACCCAGGTTCGGGCCCTCTTGATGGAGGTAATACCCTACGTCCCGCTTGATTGTTCTTGATGATATGAGTATTACAAGAGTTGATCTACCACAAGATCGTAGAGGCTAAACCCTAGAAGCTAGCCTATGGTTTGATTGTATGTTGTCCTACAGACTAAACCCTCCGGTTTATATAGACACCGGAGGGGGCTAGGGCTACACAAGGTCGGTTACAAGGGAGGAGATCTACATATCTGTATTGCCTAGCTTGCCTTCCACGCCAAGGAGAGTCCCATCAGGACACGGGACGAAGTCTTCAATCTTGTATCTTCATAGTCCAACAGTCCGGCCAAAGGATATAGTCCGGCTGTCCGGAGACCCCCTAATCCAGGACTCCCTGAGTAGCCCCTGAACCAGGCTTCAATGACGATGAGTCCGGCGCGCAGTATTTTCTTCGGCATTGCAAGGCGGATTCCTCCTCCAAATACTTCATGGAAGATTTTGAACACAAGGATAGTGTTCGGCTCTGCAAAACAAGTTCCACACACCACCGTAGAGAGAATAATATTTCTACAAATCTAACCCGCTGACACGTTTTGACACCACGACATCATGTCATGGCCCGGTCATCATTTGAACCATTTTCTCAACCAGCACCACACGTATCGCGAGGCGGTTTTCTTGACACGTCTTGTCAAAGCAGAGATCGTGTCCCCCTTATTACAGGATTCTCATCAATACGGACGTGGGTAACCCAACCGTGCCATCAATTATGGCGTTTGGGGAATAAGCGATTTTACCAGGCAAGTGGGGAGGCGCATCGCCTCTTCCGCCCCTATAAAGGGACAAGGATTCACCCTTTTTACCCACGCCTTATTCCTGCTTGCTTACCCATTCTCGCACACTCGAGCTCTAGCGCCCAAGTTCGCGTCTTTCTTCTCAAACCGCTCCAAGCATGTCCGGAGCGGGAGGCAAGTGGATGGTCTCCTCTGTCACGGAGGAGAACATCACAAAGTTACGGGAAGCCAGATATCTGGCAGTGGATATCGCGCACCGGCTGCCAGATGCAGGGCAGCTCATCCCTATGCCCGAACCCCATGAGAGGGTATTTTTTTCTTACCCACTTCGTCCGCGGACTGGGATTTCCCCTCCACCCGTTTGTCCGCAGGCTCATGTTCTAATACGGGCTGGATTTTCATGATCTGGCCCCCAATTTCATCCTCAACATCTCGGCGTTTATCGTCGTGTGCGAGGCCTTCCTCCGCATCAGGCCCCACTTCGGCCTGTGGCTGAAGACCTTCAATGTTAAACCGAAGGTGGTGGTCGGCCAACAAGCAGAGTGCGGAGGCACCATGGTGGGCAAAATGCCTAACGTCACCTGGCTCGCAGGCTCCTATGTGGATACCATAAAGGGATGGCAATCGGGGTGGTTCTATATCACCGAGCCGCGCGACACCAACTGGGTGGCGGCCCCCAAATTTCGATCCAGAATCCCCACGCGGCTCACTTCCTGGAAAGAGAAGGGCATGTCCTGGGGTTCTTCGGTAGAGCTGACCGGACTCCAGACCTGCATCCAAAACATGATGAGCAAGAAAATCAAGCTCGTCAACGTGGTCCAGGTCATGCCCTTCTGCCGGATTCTCCCGTGTCAACGATGGGCATTCAATTTGTGGAAGTTCGACCCGGCCCAACACCAGACGCTGCGAGAGCTCTACGACACGACACACAAGGATGTCTGGAGGGTGCTGTTCAAGGGCGTCGAGGTACCTCCTTCCCTCACCAAGGACCGCGGACTCAGCACAAAGCGCCATGCCAATCCGGTAAGTTTTTATATCTCACAGGGTATTTATTTGCCCCAGTTAAATGATGTGCAGGATCTAAGCTCCCATGCCATTAACAGGACTGGATAAAGACAGCGGAGCAGCTCGATTGCCTAGCCCCCCTGCCTGAAGATCCCGCAGATGCTCTCCTAACGGAGATGCTGGCTCCGGCAGCTTACGAGGTGCCGGTGAAGAAGACCAAGAAGAAGGCCGCGGGGACCCGAAAGGGTCTCCGATGCAAGGTTGTCACATCCCTAGTTCTGGTATGACCTAGGCTAGCCTTCATGTTTGCATCATGTTTAAATTCCATTTAAATTTGAAATGGGGATTTGTGAAACCCTCAGAATCATTTCTGGAAATGAACCAAGTAAAAAAAATTGCTCCAAAAGGGTCCAAGAAAATGCTCATGTTGCTCTCTGAAAATATTGGACACAAATAAAAAACAAACCAATATTTTTAAGAGCTCATAAGTATTTATTTTGGGCATTTGGAATTAATCCAGTAATTATTTGCTTTGGATATATATTTGCTATATATATATATAATATATGTCCAAAAATTCTGAATTTTGGTGAGGGGCTTTGGATTAATCCCCTAGGTCCCTGCAAAATTTGACAGAATTAAATAAAATGATTTAGTATTATTACTAAGTCAAACAAATGATAGAAAATAGAAAACAGAAACAAAATAGAAAAAAGGGAGAAACTTACCTATGCACCTCACCTGGGCCTTACATGGAAGAAGTGGCCCGGCCCACCAGGGGCTCCCTGGTCTTCTTCCTCCTTTGACAGAAGGACAGCGCGCGTGTGGCCGCCGCGCGCAAGCACACGCCGGCCACCTCCTACTTCCCTGCTCGCCGCTGGAGGCACCTGAGGGCGACACGCACCCCCCCTGAAAACCTCTCACTCTCTCCCCGAGTCAATCCCCTTTCCTCTATCTCTCCCCCTCGCTCTTTCTCCCGCGCCCGAGCGCTGCCGTCGCTGCAGCTCATCGCCGTCGTAGCTACCGCCTCCCCCTCGCCCTCTCTTTGTGTCTGCAAGCTCCGCTACGACCTTCTCTTCGTCCCCGATGAGCCATGCACCGCCGGATGCTCTGCTGCCTCGCCATCGACCCGTCTTCTCCGCGCACGGCCGCTGGATCGCCATCGCCATTACGCCGCCGTCTGGTCCTCCCCGAGCTTGCTGAGCCTCCTACCGACTCCATGTGAGCCCCTGCTTCGTTTACCCCTAACTCCATGCCTGATTTCGAGCTCTAGCTGCCTCCAGACGCACCGCCGCACGAGCTCGACGCCGGCGACACTTCGGTGATCACTTGGTCCCGGGCATGCGTCCAATGTTTTTGCCGCACCGCGTAGAAGCCCTAGGTGCTAACCCCGCATCACCACGGCCGTTGTAGCCTCGACCTCGAGCTCACCCGAGCTCCGGCCGCCGCCAAGCTTGCTGCTGCTGCCACCACAGGCCACCGTAGCCCCCCATGCCTACTCCTTTAGGTGCGCGCGAGCTCCAGCTAGCCGTAGAGGCCAACCGCGTCGCAAACCACCGCCTGTAGCGCGAGCCCGAGCAACTCCGGCGAGACTCCTCTGCGAGATGTGGTCGCCGGTGCTTAATCTGGTGACGCTGACGTGGCAAGATTAGTTTAGGACTAATCCCCCCCCCCATTAGTGACACTGACAGTGGGCCCTGGCGCCTTAATCTTTTAGTTAAATTAGAAAATAACCCCCTGTTTAACCTGCCTGTGACACTGACGTGTGGACCCCACACGTCAGGTTTGACCTGGTCAGCGCCGTTGACCTGCTGACGCAGGCATGACACAGTGCTGACGTGGTAATGGTTTTCTGGATTTAAAATAAATCAGGAAAATCTAGAAAATGTTATAAACTTCAAAAATTCATAGAAATTCAACCGTAGCTCAGATTGAAATAATTTATATATGAAAAATGATCAGAAAAATTCAATCTATCCATCTGTACCATTTTCATGCATGACAAACCAACCTATACATGCTGTACATATGAAAACATATAAATGGCATATTTAAGAGCTTAATTTGGAGTTGCATTTGAACCCTTGGTTCAAATGGACTTCAACCAAATAAATGATAGATGCATTAACTCAAACAACATCACATACTCATGACATGTTCATGCATCATATTGTTGCATATGCTTGTGTTTGATTTTCGACACGGTTCCTTCTCGATATGTCTTGCTCCGGAGACTGATCCAGAGTACCTGTCAGTGGAGCAGTGCCCCCTGTTGATCTACCAAGCAAGCAAAAGCCCTTGTCCATTCTGATACAATCCTACTCTCTCACTCCTCCTCTCATTTATTGCATAAGGACAACAACGATTCAACTACTACTTTATGTTGCGGTAGTTGAACCCATTCCTCTGCATGACCTGTCATTGCCACAGTAAATAGTTAAAACCCACTAGCATGTGTAGGAGTTGATTGAGCCATGTTGTGTTCCTACCATGCTTTGCCTGCTATTGCTTAGAGTATGTCAGGTCTGATTCATTGGAAATGAATTGGAGTACAGTGCTATGTTCTGATGTTGAGAGTTAAGTGTGTGAACACGATTTGGTAAAGGTAGCGATGAGAGGCCATGTAGGAGTACATGGTGGGTTGTCTCACTGGAACCGTCCCTAAGAACTGAGTTCTGTGTATGTTGTCCAAGGACTAGCTACTACCACACATTGGGTTCCGGTAACTCGACCCCTCTCGACTTATTAGCCAACTTGATCTCTGTCCAGGAGTTGCCAACAGTTTTTGGTGTTTATAGGTAGTGCTATTTTTCTACCGAGTGGCACCCGGCAGGGTGGACTTGGGGCAGACTAGGCACACGTGGCCCGGTGTACTGAGTGGCACCCGGATGGTGGGCTCGGGAACCCTGTACACATCGTTTGGGGCCGTGAGCGAAACCCCGGTCGGATCTCCTTGCGGATGGAACCCGAATAGGCGATAAACCTGGACTAGAGTCTTGTGTGGTTAGTCAGGTTGTGGCCGACACCCTCGCCAGGCTTCCGCTTGAAGGTTGCTGAGATACATGACGTGTATATGGTGATAAGTGGTGAGAGCGTGTGTGAAGAAGTACACCCCTGCAGGGTTTTCATGATCTATTCGAATAGTCGTGTCCTCGGTTATGGACTTCTTGGATGCTTACGTGGTACATAGACAACTTAAAGTGGATACTCTAAAATGCTCAAGACAAGTGTGAGTGCTATGGATGGCCTTCTCATAAGGAGACGGGGATGAATCCATAGTAGTGTATTGATGTGGTGATTAGTGGACTCGTGTGTGCTGCCTCATCTCAAAGAAGTTTCTCGTTGTCGTAGAACAGGATAGCCACTGAGTCAAAGCTGGCTTGCTGCAACTAAACCCCACATTACCTTCTTGATACAAATGCATGTATGATAGAATCTGATGCAAGTCTTGTTGAGTACCTTTGTACTCACGTTTGCTTTATTTATGTTTTGCAGGTGAGACATCTGTCTCACTAGTAGTACCGCTTGGACTTCGATGAGTAGCTTGTTACCTCAGCTACGATCTTGTACCCTTGGGAGGGACTTGTAGACAGTCAGGCTTCTCAGCCTTTTTCTTTTGTAGTTGTCTGTACTCAGACATGTAATGCTTCCGTTGCTTGTATGCTCTAAATGATGGGTCATGTGACCCCTGTTTGTATTTAATGCTATGTGGCTCTTCTGGGCCTTTATCTATATGAGTTTGAGTTATGTTGTGATGCCATGTTGTACAACACATACTTGCATGTTATGCGTACGTGTGACGTGTATTGCTATGTGTGGGATCTGACAACCTAGTTGTTTATCCTTGGTAGCCTCTCTTATGGGGAAATGTAGTCTAGTGCTTCCACTGAACCATGGTAGTCTGCTACAGCCCGGTTCACCAGAGTCCTGCTAGCCCAGCACTACTGCTCCGGAACACTTAGACTGGCCGGCATGTGATTCACTTCGTTCCTGTGTCTGTCCCTTCGGGGTAATGTCACGCGGTGACATCCGGAGTCCTGCCTAGCCTGCTACAGCCCGGTTCATCGGAGTCCTGTTAGCCCAGCGCTACAGCCCGGATTCGCACGCTGCTGACCGACATGCTCGATGTTGATTCATGTATGCCTGTCCCCGTAAGTTAGTGCCACTTTGGGTTCACGACTAGTCATGTCGGCCCGGGTTCTCTGTCATATGGATGCTAGCGATACTATCATATACGTGAGCCAAAAGGCGCAAACGGTCCCGGGCCATGGTAAGGCGACACCCGTGGGAATACCGTGCGTGAGACCGCAAAGTGATATGAGGTGTTACATGCTAGATCGGTGTGACTTAGAATCGGGGTCCTGACAAAGGTTGTATCGGACTCATCGTCCGATGACTCCAATGCACCCTCCTCCCACGAAAAGGAGGAGGAGGAGGAGGAAAGTTCTCTCCCCCCAGCCGGGGGAGACAAGAAAAGGAAGGCCGACCCAACCGGGGAGGCCGAAGGGTCCAAGAAGGGACGGACCCTCCCTCCGGACTGCTCCACGATGGCCGCCTACAGCGGCGACGAGTGGCTACCCAGGGTCAAGCCCCTGGCGAAGTCGTAAGTATCCGGACTCCATAGTAATTCATGGTATGTTTTATTGCACTACTTCTCCTCATGCCGAACATGATTGTGCAGTCCGTCCTGAGCTCATCTCGACGTATCTTCGTCGAGCGGCTCATTGGACTCGTCGGATATGAACAGCGGTTCTCTTTCGACCGCCTCCACCCCTCGCCCTATGGACAATGTTGAGGTGTTGTCTCGAAAGGCACCGAGCCGAGGGGAGGTGGTCTTGGGGGCACCTCAAGGCGACCTCCCGGACCCTGGGTGCAAAGGGAGCGAAACTCCCACAGGCTCCGAGTTTGGCCCCCAGCCGAACACTGCGCCGAAACCTTCGATGGTCCCGGACTCCGGCACGCAATCCCCCGTGTATGTGTTCGATATTTTGATAGTATGTATGTTGTGATTCTCTTAGTGGTGTCATGTGAACGTCGACTACATGACACTTCACAAAATTTGGGCCTAAGGGAATGCATTGTGGAGTAGTAATTAGATGACGGGTTGCGAGAGTGACAGAAGCTTAAACCCTAGTTATGCGCTATTCCATAAGGGACCGATTGGATCCAAAATTTTAATGCTATGGTTAGAATTTATTCTTAATATTTTTCTCGTAGTTGCGGATACTTGCGAGGGGGTTAATCATAAGTAGGAGGTTTGTTCAAGTAAGAACAACACCTAAGCACCGGTCCACCCACATATCAAATTATCAAAGTAGCGAACACAAATCAAATCAACATGATGAAAGTGACTAGATGAAATTCCCGTGTACCCTCAAGAACGCTTTGCTTATTATAAGAGACCGTTTGCCTGTCCTTTGCCTCAAAAGGATTGGGCTACCTTGCTTCACTTTTGCTACTACTATCATTACTTGCTCGTTACAAAATATCTTGCTATCAAACTACTCTGTTACTTACAATTTTAGCACTTGCAGACATTACCTTGTTGAAAACCACTTGTCATTTCCTTCTGCTCCTCGTTGGGTTCGACACTCTTACTTATCGAAAAGATCTACAATTGATCCCCTATACTTGTGGGTCATCAATGTCTTGACCATATCACATCACAACATGCCCTGCAAAAACAAGTTAGACGTCCTCTACTTTGTTGTTGCAAGTTTTATGTGGCTGCTACGGCCTTCTAGCAAGAACCATTCTTACCTACGCATCAAACCACAACGATGTTTCATCAAGTTTGCTGTTTTAACCTTCTTCAAGGACCGGCTGCAGTCAAATTCGATTCAACTAAAGTAGGAGAAACAGACACCCGCCAGCCACCTTTATGCAAAACTAGTTGCATGTCTGTCGATGGAACCGCTCTCTTGTGCGTGGACATGTAAGGTTGGTCCGGGCCACCTCATCCCACAATACCGCCGAATCAAAATAAGACGTTGGTGGTAAGCAGTATGACTATCACTGCCCACAACTCTTTGTGTTCTACTCGTGCATATCATCTACGCATAGACCTGGCTCATGATGCCACTATTGGGAAACGTAGCATGGAAAACAAAAAAAATTATACGCGCACGCAATGATCTATCCATGGAGATGCATAGCAACGAGGGTGAGAGTGTGTCTACATACCCTTGTAGATCGTAAGAACAAGCGTTTCCCAACGTGGTTGATGTAGTCGAACTTCTTCACACTTCAACCGATCAAGTACCGAACGCATGGCACCTCCATGTTCTACACACGTTCAGCTCGATGACGTCCCTTGCCTTCTTGATCCAGCAAGACGTTGAGGTAGTAGATGAGTTCCGTCAGCACGACGGCGTGCTGACAGTGATGGTGAAGCGATCCTCGCAGGGCTTCGCCTAAGCACTACGAAAATATGACCGAGGGTGTAAAAGGTGGAGGGGCGCCGCACACGGCTAGGAAATCATCTGGTGTGTGCTAGGGCCCCCCACATATATATAGGTGGGAGGTAGGGGAGATGCAAGGAGGCGCCCCAAGTAGGACCGAGTCCTACTTGGGTTCCTCCTAGGCCGGTGCCCCCCTTCCTTATTTACCGGAGGGGGAAGGAAAGAGGAGGGAGGAGGGAAGGAAGGGGAGGTTGAATCCCCCCTTTCCTTCTTCCTTGGTTTGGCCCATATGGGGGCGCACCAGCCCCTTGTGGCCCGTGCATTTCACCTCTTGGCCCATAAGGCCCATATCTTTTGTCGGGGGTGCCCGGAACCCCTTCGGGTGACCCGATATGTACCTGATACCCCCCAGAACACTTCTGGTGTCCGAATACCATCGTCCTATATATCAATCTTTACCTCTCGACCATTTTGAGACTCCTCGTCATGTCCATGATCTCATCTGGGACTCCGAAAAACATTCGGTCAACAAATCACATAACTCATATAATATCATCATCGAACGTTAAGCGTGCGGACCCTACGGGTTCGAGAACTATGTAGACATGACCAAGACACCTCTCCGGACAGTAATGAATAACGGAACATGGATGCTACGAAGATCTTTATCGGTCGAACCGTTATGACAACATACATTATTCCCTTTGTCTATCGGTATGTTACTTGCCCGAGATTCGATCGTCGGTATCTTCATACCTACTTCAATCTTGTTACTGGCAAGTCTCTTTACTCGTTCCATAATACATCACCTCGTGACTAACTCCTTAGTCGTTTGCTTGAAAGCTTATGATGTGCATTACCGAGAGTGCCCAGAGATACCTCTTCAATACTCGGAGTGACAAATCCTAATCTCGATCTATGCCAACTCAACAAACACCTTCGGATATACATGTAGAGCATCTTTATAATCACCTAGTTACATTGCGAAATTTGACAGCACACAAGGCATTCCTCCGCTATCCAGGAGTTGCATAATCTCATAGTCAAATGAACATGTATTTGACATGAAGAAAGCAATAGCAATAAAACTAAAGGATCATAATGCCAAGCTAACGGATGGGTCTTGTCCATCACATCATTCTCTTAATGATGTGATCCCATTATAAAATGACAACTCATGTCTATGGTTAGGAAACCTTAACCATCTTTGATCAACGAGCTAGTCAAGTAGATAGGCTCACTAGGGACATGATGTATGTTTATATATTCACACATGTATTTAGGTTTCCGATCAATACAATTCTAGCATGAATAATAAACCTTTATCATGAATAAGGAAATATAAAATAACAACTTTATTATTGCCTCTAGGGCATCTTTCCTTCAGATTGAACCCATCACAAAGCACCTCTCTCATTGCAAGAAAAATCAATCTAGTTGGCCAAACCAAATCAATAGATCGGATAGAAATACAAAGCTATCTTAATCATGCATAAAAGAGTTCAGAGAACACTCAAATAATATTCATAGATAATCTGATCATAAACCCACAATTCATCGGTTCTCAACAAACACACCGCAAAAGAAGATTACATCGAATAGATCTCCAAAACATCGAGGAGAACATTGTATTAAAGATCAAAGAGAGAGAAGAAGACATCTAGATACTAGCTATGGACCGTAGGTCTATGGTAAACTACTCACACATCATCGGAAAGGCAGCAAGATTGATGTAGGGGCCCTCCGTGATCTAGTCCCCCTCCGGAAGAGTGCCAGAAAAGGCCCCTAGATGGGATCTCACGAGAACAGAAGCTTGCGGTGGCGAAAAAATATTTTTGGTGTGCCCTCTGGTGTAGGGGGGTAATTGGGTATTTATAGAGCTGAGATTAGGGTTAGGAGAGTCTCAAAGGGCCCACAAGCCCTGAGCCCCCCTAGGGTGCGTCCAGCAAGCTTGTGGCCCTCTCGTGACTCTTCTGGTCTCCTCCTGAAGCTTCGTGAGTGTCTTCTGGTCCAAGAAAAATCCTCAAAAAAAATTGTAATGGTGTTCATATCCTATTCATGCTAGTGCCCAATGTTACTTATGCATAATGCATGTTCATGACCGTTGTTGCTCTCTAGTTGGCTGCTTCTCAATCTAATTGCTAGCCTTCGCCTATACTAAGTGGGAATTATGCATGTGCATCAAAAACCTTGAACCCAAAGTTATTCCAGCTGAGTCCACCATACCTACCTATATGCGGTATTACCCTGCTGTCCGAAGTAAATTTGCATGTGCCACCTCTAAAAACTTCTAATAAATATCTTTTTTGTGTGCCTGGATCATTCATGGAATGATGGGAGGTGGTCGGTATCTTCCATGCTAAGCGGGTTATTCTCAGGTCGAGTGCGCCATCGCACGAGAAAAGGGCGGCAATAGGGATGCCCAGTCCCAAACTGCAAACAGAAAAAACTTACAAATAATCAAACAAAAACTCCCAATGGAGTAAAAACCTTTACTTTTATCGCTTGGGAACCACCACTAGCGTGCTTAGCATGGAAGATATTGATAACAGATGGTCGTGAAGTAAATGAGAAGGGTGCATGTCTCAAAATATCATTTACCTCTATTTTAAAAACTTGAGCTCTGGCACCTCTGCAAATCACTGCTTCCCTCTGCAAAGGGACTATCTATTTACTTTTATGTTGTGTCATCACCTTCTAAAACAAGCACTAGAACCTGAGAGCACTGTTGTGATGACTTATGCATTGTGTGTAGCTAATGTTGGGTGCATCATGACTAGATCTTTTCTACCATGAATTACAATGTTTAGTCGCTGCTTGAACTTTGGAGGTGCTCTGCATTTATGTTTCGCGATCTCAGAAAGGGCAAGCGAGATACCACTATTGTCATATTATATAATGGTTGTTTTGACAACGTGTTGCCGTTTGAGATACCTTATTATTGCTCGCTAGTTGATTATGTCATTTGTATGGGTTAATATAATATTTAAGAGTTATTGTCAGCATGGTTAGTTATAATGTTGGCTGAAAACCTGGGTGTTGTTTAAGCTTATTTATGCAAACAAGAGCAAAAGAGTTTGTAAAAGTTTTCTTTTTCACTTTCAGTTTATCGACTAAATTGCTTGGGGACAAGCAAGGGTTTAAGCTTGGGGGAGTTGATATGTCTTCATCATATCTACTTTTCCTAACGCTTTTCCTCTTATTTTGGACTCTAATTTGCATGATTTGAATGAAACTAACCCCGGACTGACGTTGTTTTCAGCAGAACTACCATGGTGTTGTTTTTGTGCAGAACTAAAAGTTCTCAGAATGGAACGAAACTTTGCGAGGAATTTTTATACAATAAACAAGATTTTTGGAGCCAAGACCTACCGGAGAGGGGCACCTTGGTGGCACAACCCACCAGGGCGCGCCCCCCTATCCTGACCCGCCCGGGTGGGTTGTCCCCACCTCGTGGCTCCACAGACCCTGAAACCGACGCAATAAAATCCTATTTTTCCAAAAAAATAAGGGAGAAAGAATTCTCGCGATCCATGTAGCGACCAGACCTGAAACGGTCCAATCTCTATGCTCAGGTGTCATCCCTGGATCAGTAATGCTGACACCACATAGTACTTGAAGGATTTATAACAGAGTAGCAATCACACACTTATTACATCGAGTGTCTCAAAAAAGAACTTATTACAGTAAAAATGGCTTAAGGCCATCTAATAACGATAACAATGGAAGGCTTGAAAGATAAGTGAGTCCATCAACTCCAACAACATCACTGAGTATAGAACCACGACCTAAAAGCACCTTACTCGTCGTCTGAAAAGTCTGCAACATGAACGTTGCAGCCCGAAAATGGGTCAGCACGTGGAATATGCTGGCAATGTAACACATAGAGAGCAATGAAACAAATAGGCTATACTATATGCATATTTGGCTGGTGGAAAGCTCTATGGTTACAGTTTTGCGTAAAGACAATTTTTCCCTACTGCAAAAGAATAAATTTTATTTAACTATCATGGTAGTTGTTTAACATTGAGAATGGTTGACAGCATTCTCAATCCCAATTAAGCATCATCATTAAAACCCAACAATATTAATTTAGAGTAACATGATGAGAATCACATGATAATCCAAGTACTAGATACTCAAGATGTCCATAACCGGGGACACGGCTAACCATGATTAGTTTATACACTCTGCAGAGGTTTGCGCACTTTTCTCCACAAGACTCGATCTCCTCCATTAGGATTCTCGCACTACATGGTGTTTGAGAAACGGATGACCGAGACATAATCATTCAGAAGCGCTAGCACCTTACGAACGGGTAGACCGTACCACCTACATCCCCTACATCTGCTAGTCTACCACTGTAAGAGTTCGCACGACTTAGTCAACTATGCTAGAGCCCATAGTAGCTTGTGGCTGCACACAGAAGTTTCTAGTATGAAAAATCTCATGATCCCTTTGAGCCTGGGTGGCGGTCCAAAAGAAAAACAGGCAATCGCTGGAATACCCAGGTGCCTCAATCCACCCAGATGTGTATTTAAGTTGCCACCTTAAATAAACCATTAAATTATCCATCTCACATCCGTCATGGATTTCACTCACCCAATCCACGTCTACTAGCATAGCATGGCATAAAAGCAAACGTAGAAGTAACTCCCAAAGGTTTGATAATAAACAGGTAATAGGTGCTACCTCAATTACTTCCCAAACCCATAATTTAATTAGATCCTAATCATGCAATGTGTGAGGATTGATCTAATGCAATAAAAACTGGGTAATAGGAAGTATGATCAAAGTGTTACTTGCCTTGCTGATGATCCGTGAAACCTAGCGATTCGAAGTAGCAAGCGGCGCAATCCAGGTACTCTATCGCAAACCAACAAGCATACAATAAGCACTCATCTAATGCACAGGTAAAACTCAAATAAGAGATTGAACCAGATAGTTCAACTTAAGAACTCCGGTTGGCAAAAAGAATCAAATCGAACGAAGCAACAAAAGACAAACGGCAAAAGAAACAACTATGTTTACTAATCTGAATCTAGGTCAAATTTTACTGAGGTAAAAACTTGTTTGAGTTGGTTAAACGAGAAGAGGGTTTCGAGATGAAACTCCAGGCGCTTGAATCGCCTGATTCCGATAAACGAGCGAAAAATTAAACTAAAACGAACATCGGATCAGGAATCGGGATCCGAAAAATCACGGATTTAATCCGAGAAAAAGAAAAACGACGAACATGTTAACGAATGAACGTTCGTTAACTGGAACTAAACGATGAACGCATTCGGTAAAACGAACGAACGAGCGAACGCTCACTAAATAAATAAACTGGAGGAAAACCGATCTATTTAAAAAAACGAAAACTAGGGTTTTCTAAAAAACCGAAACGGTTTTTCTCAGAAAATCGGCGGCGGCGACTACCTCGGCTCGGGCTCCGGCGAAGCTCCGGCAGGGCTCCGAGCGGCGGCAGGTGGTGCCGGGCGGCGGCGGGGCGGCGCGGGCGGCGGTTGCGGTGTGCGGCGGCTGCGGCGGCAGGCGGCGCGGGTGGCATGGGGAGGCGGCGACGGTGTGGGGCTCTAGGGGGGCTCCGACGGGTTATAAAGTGGGGGCAACTTGGGGAAGGGAGCGGCCTCGGGAGGCGTGTCCTTCCCGGACACGGCGGCGGCGGCGATCGGGACTCCGGTCCCGATCCGGTCTTGCGGGAGGCGGCGGCCGGGCCGACTCGGCTGGCCTTTCGGCCCAGTCGGGCGCGCGGGGCTCTTTTTAAGAAAAACAATATCACTGCGACTAAAAAAATTCTAAAGAAATAAAAAATCCAAAAATGCCAAAACAAATTTTCACCGTCTAAATAAAATATTTAGAACAGGATGAACATTTTCTTGGCCCTAAATGCAATTTTTGAAAACGTGCAATTTTTCCTAAATTCAAATAAAATAGCAAATAAAACCAAAATAAAATCTTATTTGATTTTTTTATTAAATCCTCAATATTTCTTTATTTCGGGAAAGTCATTTTATTCCCTCTCTCAAAATTTTTATAATAGAAATAATTGAAGATAAGATAAATAAAATCAAATGATCCTATTTTCAACATTTGAGAAAACTCAAATATGAAAATAACGAAATCCCCAACTCTCTCCGAGGGTCCTTGAGTTGCGTGAAATTTCTAGGATCAACCAAAATGCGATAAAATATGATATGCAATGATGATCTATTGTATAACATTCCAAATTGAAAATTTGGGGATGTTACAATCCACGAGACGGAGCCGCCAGATCTAGAGTCCGTCTGGGGCTCCGAAGAGGGGGATCTGCGTTCTTCACCACAACCAACCCTTCTCCATCGCCAATTCCATGATGCTCCCCACCGGGAGTGAGTAATTCCTTCGTAGGCTCGCTGGTCGGTGAGGAGTTGGATGAGATTCATCATGTAATCGAGTTAGTTTTGTTAGGTCTTGATCCCTAGTATCCATTATGTTCTAAGATTGATGTTGCTATGACTTTGGCATGCTTAATGCTTGTGACTTTGGGCCTAGGTACCCTAATTTCATATCTGAACCATTTATGTTATCACCATTATATCCATGTTCTAATCCGATCTTGCAAGTTATAGTCACCTACTACGTGTTATGATCTGGCAACCGCGGAGTGACAATAGTTGAGACCACTCCCGGTGATGACCGTAGTTTGAGGAGTTCATGTATTCACCGTGTGTTAATGCTTTGTTCTGGTTCTCTATTAAAAGGAGGCCTTGATATCCCTTAGTTTCCAATAGGACCCCGCTGCCATGGGAGGGTAGGACAAAAGATGTCATGCAAGTTGTTTCCATAAGCACGTATGACTATTTACGGAATACATGCCTACATTATATTGATGAACTGGAGCTAGTGTCGTATCACCCTAGGTTATAAATGTCTCATGATGAATATCATCCAATAAGTCACCGATCCAATGCCTACAAATTTATCTTATATTGTTCTTGCTAAGTTACTACTACTATCGTTATTGTTGCACTTGTTACAAAACTACTGCTATCACTGTTACCGTTACCATTGCTCCTGCTACTATTATCAAAACTATCATATTACTTTGCTACTGATCACTTTGTTGCGGATAATTAATCTCCAGGTGTGGTTGAATTGACAACTCCATTGCTAATACCTTCAAATATTCTTTGGCTCCCCTTGTGTCGGATCTATAAATTTGGGTTGAATACTCTACCCTCGAAAATGGTTGCGATCCCCTATACTAGTGGGTTATCAATGGACAAGACCCATTCATTAGCTTAGCACATTGATCGTTAAGTTTTATTGCTATTGATTTCTTCATGTCATATACATATTCCTTTGACTATGAGATTATGCAACTCCCGGATACCGGAGGAATACCTTGTGTGCTATCAAACGTCACAACTGGGTGATTATAAAGATGCTCTATAGGTATCTCCAAAGGTGTTTGTTGGGTTGGCATAGATCGAGATTAGGATTTGTCACTTCGAGTATCGGAGAGGTATCTCTAGGCACTCTTGGTAATACACATCATAAGAAGCCTTGCAAGCAATGTGACTAATGAGTTAGTTGCAGGATGATGTATTACAAAACGAGTAAAGAGACTTTCCGGTAACGAGATTGAACTAGGTATGAAGATACCGACAATCGAATCCCGGGCAAGTAACATACCGATGACAAAGGGAATAACGTATGTTGTCATTACGGTACGACTGATAAAGATCTTCGCGGAATATGTGGGAACCAATATGAGCATCCAGGTTCCACTGTTGGTTATTGACCGGAGAGGTTTCTCGGTCATGTCTACATAGTTCTCGAACCCGTAGAGTCCGCACGCTTAACGTTCGATGACGATTTTGTATCATATGAGTTATGTGATTTGGTGACTGAATGTTGTTTGGAGTTCCAGATGAGATCACGGACATGACGAGGAGTCTCGAAATGGTCAAGAGGTAAAGATTTGTATATAGGACGATGATATTCGAATATCGAAAGTGTTTCAGGGTGTACCGGGTACATATCGGCATACCGGGGGGTTACCGGAACCCCCCGGGGGATTAATGGGCCTTATGGACCATAGGAGGGGAGCACACCAGCCCGCAAGGGATGGCGCCCCCACCCCCCACCTAAGGAAGGAGGCCGAAAAGGAGAAGGAGGAGGGGGTTCGCCCCCCCCCCCCCTTTCCTTCCTCCCCCCTCTCTTCCCTTTCCCCCCTTCCGATAATAAGGAAAGGGGGGCGAATTGGACTAGGGGCCCAAGTAGGATTCCTCCTACTTGGGCGCCCCATGGAAGCTCCCCTCCCCCTCCGACCTATATATACGTGGGGAGGGGCCGCTTAGGACACACACCAACAATTGTTAGCCGTGTGCGGCGTCCCCCTCCATAGTTTACGCCTCCGGTCATATCTTTGTAGTGCTTAGGCGAAGCCCTGCGCGGATCACTTCACCTTCACCGCCACCACGCTGTCATGCTGAGGGAACTCTCCCTCAACACTTTGCTGGATCAAGAGTTCGAGGGACGTCATCGAGCTGAATTTGTGCAGAACTCGGAGGTGTCGTACATTCGGTGCTTGATCGGTCGGAACAAGAAGAAGTTCAATTACATCAATCGCGTTATCAAACGCTTCCTCTTTCAGTCTACGAGGGTACGTGGACACACTCTTCCCCTCTCGTTGTTATGCATCTCCTAGATAGATCTTGCGTGAGCGTAGAATTTTTTTCGAAATTGCATGTTATGTTTCCCAACATGAAGAGCTTCTTAAAAAACTGGAAGTTGTACCCCGGATTCTAGATTTTCTGCGGAGCGGCATTATCGTCCTACGCTATGCATCAAATAACATGTCTTTCTCTATAGGAAGTGAGATGTAGATTTTCCTATCCCTATACTATTCCTATCCTATGAACCAAAGGGGGCCTTAGAATCACGATTAGTACTACCTTCGTTTGAAAAAACTTGTCCCTCAAATGAATGTATCTAGCATCAAATTAGTGCTAAATATATCCATTTGATGAACAAGTTTGGGACAAGCTTTTTCGGACGAAGGGAGTACGTAACAAAAAATTTCTCTGTTGTGTACAAAGCATATTTGTTTTGTGAAATTGTTTAAACAAATGCTTATTCATCGCATAAAAAAAATGCTTATTCATCCGTGTTTTGTGTATGAAGCATTAGCCAGTAACGTTGGAAGCATGTTTATATTGGTTCTGCAAAACTTGCATCGTTTGGTTGTTGTGTGACAGAAATATTGGAGATCTGTTACAAGCCAGTGAGTACAGGATGAGATCTGTTACAATTTACTCCACGGAGAATCCATCACGACATCTTATCACGAAATTAAACTGAACTCAAACAAGTTGAGCCGAATTCCCTCAAAATGAAAAACAAATTAAACAGAATTAACAGCATTTTTTAGCAAGCTAATCTCTTTCCATCGGACAGGCTCCCTCGCGCTGAGCTCCCTCCGTTCACGCGCCTGTCGTGCAGCTGCTCTTCCAGCTCGGCACCGCTCCGTTCAGCCGCTGCCCCGGCTCGCGGCCCGGTTGCTCGACGTCCCCGGGGATTACAGGCACAGCAGAGCTTGGGGAGTTTCATTCCAGTGAGCACGAAAAACACATTAGAGAGATGCGCAGCCGGAATGTGCACGGCCCTACTATCATAATAACCAGTGCTAACACAAGAGAGAATAGGAGGACGAGGAATAAACCAACGAAAAGCCACTTAAAGAGGCGGTCCTCTTTGGTGTCCCTCGACACGATAACCCCGGCTACAGGCGACGGCAGCACCACCGCTGTCCCGGCCGGCACCACCACGGCGGCTCCTGCTGGAGGCGCCGGCGACTCGACCATAGTCGCTGGTGGAGGCGGGGGGATGCCGGCCCCGGCTGGAGGCGGCGGCGGTGGCACCTCAAGATTTGCTGCAGGTGGAGGTGGAGCCTCGAGACCAGCTTCTGGTGGAGGCGGCGGCAGCTCGCCGGTAGTTGTTGGTGGAGGCGGGGGCTCTAGGCGTGCCGCTGGTGGTGAAGACGGTTGCTCACATGTCGCAGATGCTTGCGAGGAAGACAGTAGCAGAAGTAGCAGAAAAATTGCTGCCAGTCTGCAGTAGGTCAAGGAAGAGGCCAACTTCCTGGAGATATGCCCTGCCCAGAGGAGAAGGCCGCTGTCGTCCTCCACGACGGTGCGGGGGACGTTGTTGTCTTTACTCATCTCGTTCGTCCAACCCGTCTCTTCACTTGAACTCTGCACAAACCAAGTAGCAATTCCGATCAAAAGAAATCCAACTATTTGCAGCTGTAACTAACAAACTTCATGCTTTGACAGTTGACAACAGAGAAGCCCTGCAAGACTTCCCCCGGAAAAGGAGACAAAACAATGTGCAGAAGGACTGTGCAGAGCCATAATGCTACAAAATCTGTCTCATTTGCAACCCATCGAAAACATCATGGTGGAGATGGAAACAGGACAAAAGAAAAGCCAACGAAGCATAACTCGAACTCAACGGATCCGTCGATCGCCTTGGCTAAAGAGCCTTGTAATTATTAAGCACTTGAAAAGGAAGTAAAAAAGGCTACCTGAACAGCCTTGTAATTCATCTTAGCTGCATCGATGTGCACTGGTGTGAGATCTAGTTTGTTCCCCTGGAAAACTCTGGCACCATTCTTCAGCAGGAGCCACTCAGTCCTGCACAAAGACACAAGACAACTAAGGACACTTGGAAATAGCGAGAACAACCATCTTACTGTTTAGCTGTTAATGGAGCAGAATTTTGAAGAAGAGCACCTTGGCTCTTGTGTGCTTGAGCTACTACTGAGGCAGCAGTGAAGTGTTGTGTTCCCTTCAGTGTCACAGCGGCGGTACATACCACCGTGTGACTGCCAGTTGGCATGGCCAAGTGTAGGTGTGTGTGGGTTCCACCTGTAAGCGTGTGTAAGGCCGTGGCGTGCGGGAGTACAAATACCCTGAGAGAGGGATGTAGCGGTAGGCTGATGAAAGTAATATGAAATTCCTCACCTCATCTTTCCCCTCGCTCATCCCCTTCTCCAAGTCTCCTCTCCCCCTGCCAGATCCCCCTCGCAGCCTACTCGGATCGCCTGCGATCTAGATCGGGGCGTTACAATTGGTAATCAGAGTCTCAATCCTGGCCAAATTGTTTTTTCTCCGCTGCCTCCTGATTCAGATCGGTAACACCCACCGCCTCGGGTGTGACTTGCTCCAGCGAGCTCACGCAAAATCCCCGGCGGGGTTCGATCTAGCAGGGGTGCGAGACGGCACCATCCAAGCCCTCCGTCCAGACCCGGCAGCTGCTGGCGGCCATGGACGACAACACCACCAGCCTCAAGGCCATGATAGAGACGATCCTCACGCGCCTCGACGAACAGAAGGTCGACAGCGACAAGCGGCTCGAGGCCCAGATCGCCTTCAACACGCAGGTCTCTCAGGATCTGCGCTCCCTCGCCAAGCAGGTCGACCTCACGCAGGCGGATGTCGACGAAACCCGCAAGGCGCTGGAGCGATCCCCTTCACCTCAGGATTCGGGATCTCCAACGGTGATCCATCCACAACAGCCTCCACCACGACCTCAGGCCCCTGCTCCGCCGCAACAACACGGGCCGCCGCCATCCCCACGCCTCTTGGACCAGCGTCCGCCTCTGTTGGCAACGGCGCCGCAAACCGGCGTCCACTTTCAGCACCAGCCGTACAGCCCGACCAACGAGGCGCACCACCACCAGCCCGACCAACGAGGCGCACCACCACCAGCATCACCATCAGGACACCTACATCAAGCCGCCAAAGCACGACTTCCCGCGGTTCGACGGCAGCGCGCCGTACCTCTGGCTCGACCGCTGCCGGGCGTACTTTGACCTCTACCACGTGCCACCGACAAGCTGGGTGACTACGGCGACACTCTACATCGAAGGGCAAGCGGCACACTGGCTTCAGGCATTTCGTCAAACGCATGGCGGCCTAGCGTGGGATGCATTTTGCGCCGCGATTAAAGAGGAGTTCGGCGTCGATGAGTTCGAGATGGAGATGCACAAACTTCTGCAACTCCGTCAGACGGGCACCGTCAGCGAGTACCGCAAGGAGTTCGATACACACATGTATCACCTCTTGGCGCTCGATCCCTCACTCAGCAACAAATTCTTCATCACCCAGTTCCTGTTAGGCCTCAAGGACAAGCTTCGCGCAGCAGTTCGACTACAGGCGCCCAACAGCATCACGCGCGCGTCGATTCTGGCCCGAATCCAAGAGGAGGAGCTGAACACTCCTAGAGCGCGCCCGCGACCGCAGCCGCAAGGCCGTCCACCGCCTGTGCCCGCGCGGCCACCAGCCGCACCACGCCAACAGCCTGACGACTACGCGCGCGAACGCCAACTCAAAGAGTTCCGGCGTGCCAACGGTCTCTGCTTCAAGTGTGGAGATCGGTACACTCGTGATCACCGTTGCAACACGCAGGCGCAGTTGCTCACCATCCAAGTGGGCGCCTACGGCGAGCTGCTCACCGACGACACCGTTCACGCGCTCGACCTGCTGGACGCCCCAGAACAAGAGGTGCCCCCTCCGGAGTGCTGCACAATTTCCGCGCACACGTTGGATGGCTCTGAAGCGCCCAACACTATTCGCCTCCGCGCTCTCGTGGGCAACCAGGTCATGTTGCTCCTCCTAGACTCAGGGAGCACACACAGCTTCGTCAACAAAACATTTGTCGAACGCGTCGGTGCGACGACAAAGGAGATCGCCACACTAGACGTGCGCGTGGCAAACGGCGACCGGCTCACCTGTTCGCGCCAAGTCCCCGAGCTCAAGTGGTGGATGCAGGGCCACACGTTCTCGACGCCGATGTAAGAGCTCGACACCGGCGCCTACGACGGCATCCTCGGCATGGATTGGTTGGAGAAGAACAGCCCGATGACTTGTCACTGGCAAGAGAAGTTCATTTCCTTCGACCACGATGGCGAGACGGTCACCCTGCAAGGTGTTCGACCCAAGACGACACCCACTCTCGCTGCCGTGCAGCCGGCGGAACTCTGCAAACTGATTGCCGGCAATGACATCTGGGCAATGGCTATGGTGGAAATGCAACCCCCAAGACCCAAGCCACGCAAGCCGTCTCAGACGCCCATAAGTGACTTACTGGAAGAATTTGCAGATGTCTTCGCGGCACCTACTGGCCTGCCCCCGCACCGGCAATATGACCATGCCGTCATCCTGGAAGACGGAGCCCAGCCAACAAACACTCGTCCTTACCACTACTCTCCTCTGCAAAAGGACGAGATCGAGCGGCAGGTGAAGGAAATGCTCGACGCCGGTGTGATCACCCACTCGGTCAGTCCATACGCCGCGTCGGTGCTTCTGGTGAAGAAAAAGGATGGCACCTGGCGATTCTGCATGGACTACCGACGCCTCAATGAAGTGACAGTGAAGAACAAGTTTCCGCTGCCCATCGTCGACGAGCTACTCGATGAGCTGGCCGGCACGGCATACTTCTCCAAGCTCGATTTGCGTGCAGGCTACCATCAAATCCGGATGCCTGAGGACGACGAGCACAAGACGGCGTTCAAAACACACCACGGCCATTTTCAGTTCCGGGTTATGCCGTTCGGATTGACAAACGCTCCGGCGACATTCCAGTGCCTGATGAATGCCATCTTCGCCAAATACACCCGTAAGTTCGTCATCATTTTCCTTGACGACATACTTGTTTTCAGCGCGACCCTGGAGGAACACATCGAGCACCTACGGCTCGTTCTCGATCTGCTCCGCAAGCACAAGCTCTACGCCAAGATGTCCAAGTGCTCGTTCGCTCAAGACCACATCAACTACTTGGGTCACGTCATCTCCAAGCACGGCGTCGCGACCTATACAGAGAAGACGAACGCCATGGCGCAGTGGCCAACCCCAACCAACGCCACTGAACTCCGCGGCTTTCTTGGACTCACCGGCTACTACCGCAAATTTGTGCCACATTATGGGATCATCGCCAAGCCCCTCAAGCAGCAGCTCACCAAGAAAGGCTTCGAGTGGCCCGAGTCGGCGCGGCACGCGTTCGACGCGCTCAAGCAAGCAATGGTGACCACGCCGGTGCTCGCCCTCCCCGACTTCGACAAGCCTTTCTCCATTGAGACCGACACGTGTGACACCGGCATCGGCGCGGTCCTCGTCCAGGAGGGCCATCCAATCGCCTACTACAGCAAGGCCTTGGGCGTGAAGAATCAGAAGCTGTCCACCTACGAGAAGGAGTTCTTGGCGGTGATGATGGCCGTTGACAAATGGCGCTCCTACCTGCAGCGTGGGCCGTTCACCATCGTCACCGACCACAAGAGTTTGTGTACACTCGGCGATCAGCGCCTGGTGACCGACGTCCAGCGCCGCGCCATGTCCAAGCTCGTCGGCCTTCAATTCAAGTTCCAGTACAAGCGCGGGGTCGACACGGTGCCGCGGACGCACTCTCGCGCGTGGGCAGCCACTTCAGCGCGAATGCGCTGTGGCGTGGATCCAGGAGGTGGCCAACTCGTACGCTACGGACCCCGACACCCAAGAACGACTGCATCAGCTCTCTATGCATAGCCCTGACGACGACGAGTACGAGCTATATCGCGGGGTCATCCGTCGCCACGGGCGGCTGTGGATAGGCGCCAACACCGCCCTGCGCACAAAACTGATCAGCGCCATGCACGACAGTGCTGTCGGAGGTCACTCCGGCTCGACAGCCACTTATCAGCGCATCAAGAAGCTTTTCGAGTGGAAGGGCCTGAAGCAGGACGTCGGCGACTACGTGCGGCAGTGTCAAGTTTGCCAGCAGGCAAAGCACGAGCTGCGCAAACCAGCAGGCAAGTTGGCACCCTTACCCATCCCCATGGCTCCGTGGCAAGATCTGACGATGGATTTCGTCGAGGGCCTGTCCAAGTCCGAAGGGTACGACACCATCATGGTGGTGGTCGACCGCTTCACCAAGTTCGCGCATTTCGTGCCCTTACGACATCCGTTCACGGCGACTCAAGTGGCAAAGGTGTTCTGGGACAACATCGTCAAATTGCACGGAATCCCTTCCTCCATCGTGTCAGATCGCGACAAGGTGTTCACGAGTGTGCTCTGGCGCGAGCTGCTCTCCGGCGCAGGCACCAAGCTCCTCTACTCGATGGCGTACCACCCGCAGACTGATGGACAGAGTGAGCGCGTGAATCAATGCATGGAAATGTACTTGCGCTGCACTGTTCACGACACTCCGCATCAATGGCGTCGCTGGCTGCCCTCTGCTGAATTCTGGTACAATTCTTCTTTCCATTCGTCATTGGGTTGCTCTCCATTCAAGGCGCCGTACGGGGTCGAAGCAAATGCAGGAAGCATGGCCACTTGGCCAGCAACACAAGCAGCATTGCCGGATGGTGAACAGTGGGATTGGGCAGCACATAAAGAGCAGTTGCAAGCATAGTTGGCTCGGGCGCAGACTAAGTACAAGAAGTTTGCAGACCGGAATCGCTCCGAGCACGTCTTTCAGGTGGGGGAACAAGTACTGCTGAAACTCCAACCCTATGTTCAGAAATCGGTGGCCAGTCGCCCGTGCGCCAAGTTGGCGTTCAAATTCTTTGGACCATTCTCAGTCACCGCAAGGATCGGTCCCTCAGCTTACAAACTGGATCTACCACCCGACAGCCGCATCCATCCAGTGTTCCATGTTTCCCAGCTGAAGCCCTTTACACCCAACTATACACCGGTGTTCTCTGAACTGCCTGCAACTACAGACCTGTCGGCAGTCGATTCCCAGCCAGTTGAGATTCGGGACCGACGCATGATGAAGAAGGGCGACGCGCCAGTGGTTCAGATTCAAGTCGAATGGAACACCACACCCCCATCAACAACCTGGGAAGACTATGAGGTTCTTCGATGGCGCTACCCGCAAGCAGTCATCTGGAACGACGGCAGTTCCGACGAGGAGGCCATTCCTCAAGGAGGGGAGAATGTCACAGCGGCGGTACACACCACCGTGTGACTGCCAGTTGGCATGGCCAAGTGTAGGTGTGTGTGGGTTCCACCTGTAAGCGTGTGTAAGGCCGTGGCGTGCGGGAGTACAAATACCCTGAGAGAGGGATGTAGTGGTAGGCTGATGAAAGTACTATGAAATTCCTCACCTCATCTTTCCCCTCGCTCATCCCCTTCTCCAAGTCTCCTCTCCCCCTGCCAGATCCCCCTCGCAGCCTACTCGGATCGCCTGCGATCTAGATCGGGGCGTTACATTCAGGTTCGGTTTCATTGACATCAACATCCCCCATCAGAAGCATCTTTCTGACATTCATATCTCCGGCCTACACAAGGAATCAATCATTACAAGTTTTTCATATGTATGTTGCAGCTTTATATACTGCAGCTTGTTAGGCATAGCATGATTACAGTAATATTGCATGAACCGAACATAAGAAAATGTAGAGCTGCTTCTTGATGATACAGACAAAGCATGTAGATCATAATCATAGTAACTCATTTCAAGCATTATTTTAAGAGTCTTTTCAAAAATAAGGTGTGGACCTCAATTACACACACTGCTTGACTCACTTTAACTTCATAGCAGTCGTAGCAACTAATTTCATGTGCAATGAAAATCTAGAGGTGTTCAAAAGGGAAAAGGTCTGTGTAGACCACAAAGAGAAGACACTGAACACTCAATCATTGTACGTTTTTTCATATACGAGTTGCAGCTGCATGAATACAGCAATATCGCATCAACCAGACATAAGAAAATGCAGAGCTGCTTCTTGCTAATACAAACAATGTGTGTAGATCATAATGATGGTAACTCATTTCATGTAAAATTTAAGAGTATTTTCGAAAATTAAGGTATACACCTCAATTACACACTGATTACTCGAATGAACTTCATAACAGCCATAGCAATTAATTTCATGTGCAATGCAAACCTAGGGGTGTTTAAAAGAGAAAAACTTTGGGCGATTAATTTCATTATGCTATAAATAAAATGCGTTGTAAGGAGGCCATGTAAACAAAACAAAGTCACTTGGTAACACAGATAGAGGATATCTAGATTACCTGAGATAATTTGGGACCTTCTTTCGGGGCACTGTGGCTCTTACTTTTAGCCCCTTGGGTAGATAAATTGCTGGAACGAAAATCCCCGTGACCTACTAACGCCTTTGGCACAACATAGCTGCAATGATATTCAAAGTAATATCTTAATTTTTAACTTTCACATGAGCAGCACTTTCTCTACATTGCAGGTAATCGTGTACAGATATAAGAAATACCTTCCATAATAATCGCCGTTGTCATAATCGTCAAAATCATCATCCAGCAGCTCCTTATGCCTTTCTTTTTTCATCGCATGGTTCTTTTCCGTTGAGCCATGGTTCACTAAAAAGGAACAAAAATCAGTTGAGAATGCAGTTTGCTTGATGTCCATGAACATAAGTACAACCAAAAGTATCTAACCAATCTTTATATAGTTCAAATAATAAAATTCCTTCTAGTGAAATGAAACAGATCAGACAAGAGAACATAACAGAATGTGATCTTATAGCAGAACATGTGCTTTGGTTGAAGAATCAAACACAAAACTAAGGACAAGTGAAGTGCTTTTATTTACATATAAGAGATACACAAAACTAACGACAAATGTAGTGCTTTTATTTACATAAGAGATGTTCTCTTTGTGAACTCAGTCAAATGTTTTAATATCCCAGAAAATCATCTTACTTGGTACCACATTTGCAGAGTTGAGAAAGAACTGCATGTCCTGGGATGTCGCCACGTCTATTGGTCTTTGTTTTCTGTTCAACGCCGAAGAATCACGTCACAGTAAGTCAACCAAGTCATTGAATACAAGAATTCTTCAGAAATACTGCTCACCATAGGTTCTGGGTTTTGGGGTTAGCCCCATAGCGCAAATGAAGTCGTACACAGTTCAAAGAACCATTTGTCACTGCAAGGAATAATGGGGTTTCTTTGGTCTTGGAAGGTATATCAACGCAATCTTGTTCATGAAGCAGAAGTGACTTGCAGAGCAAAGAAACACAATAATGCCAATTAGCCACAGTGGTATTATTAAGCACTTGAAAAGGAAGTAACAAGGCTACCTGAAGAGCCTTGTAATTGTCCTTAGCTGCAGTACTGTTCACTGGTGTGAGACCTAGTTTATTCCCCTGGAAAACTCCGGCACCATTCTTCAGCAGGAGCATCCTGCACAAAGACAGAAGACAACTAAGGACACCATCTTATAATTTAGCTGTTAATGGAGCAGAATTTTGAAAAGACCACCTTGGCTCCTGTGTGCTTGAGCTACTACTGAGGCACCAGTGAAGTGCCGTGTTTCCTTCGGGGTCGGTTTCATTGACATCAACATCCCCCATCAGAAGCATCTTTGTAACATTCATATCTCCTGCCTACACAAGGAACCAATCATTGCAAGTTTTTCATGTGTATAAGATGCAGCTTTATAAATTGCAGCTTGTTAGGCGTAGCACGATTCACAGCAATATTGCATCAACTGAACATATGAAAATGCAGAGCTGCTTCTAGATAATACCTAAAAACAAAGTGTATAGATCATAATCATAGTAACTCATTTCATGTACGATTTTAGGAGTCTTTCATAAAATAAGGTGTGGACCTCAATTACACACATTGATTACTCACTAAACTTCATGGCAGTCCTAGCAACTAATTTCATGTGCAATGCAAATCCAGAAGTGTTTAAAAGGAAAAAAGTTTGTGTAGACCACAAAGTAAAGACACTGAACACTCAATCATTGTAAATTTTTCTATATATAAGTTGCAGTTGCACGATTACAGCACTACTGCATCAACTGAACATAAGAAAATGCAGAGCTGCTTCTAGTTAATACGTAAAAACAAAGCGTGTAGATTATAATCATGGTAACTCATTTCATGTATTATTTTAGGATTCTTTCCTAAAATAAGGCATGGACCTCAATTACACACAATGATTACTCACTTAACTTCATGTCAGTCGTAGTAACTAATTTCATGTGCAATGCAAATCTAAAAGGGAAAAAGCCTGTTTAGACCACAGAGCTGCTTCTTGATAATACAAACAAAGGGTGTCGATCATAATCATAATACTCATTTCATGTATAATTTAAAGTCTTTTCGAAAAATAAGGCGTAGACCTCAGTTACACACACTGATTACAGCAATATTGCATCAACCACAGAGCAGTCCTAGCAACTAATTTCATGTGCAATGCAAATCTAGAAGTGTTTCAAAGGGTAAAAAGTCTGTGTAGACCACAAAGTAAAGACACTGAACACTCAGTCATTGTAAGTTTTTCCATATATATAAGTTGCAGTTGCATGATTACAGCAATATTGCATCAACCAAACATAAGAAAGTGCAGAGCTGCTTCTTGATTATACAAACAAAGGGTGTCGATCATAATCATAATACTCACTTCATGTATAATCTAAAAATCTTTTCAAAAAATAAGGCGTAGACCTCAGTTACACACACTGATTACTCAATTAAACTTCATAAGAGTCATAGCAACTCATTTCATGTGCAATGCAAATCTAGCGGTGTTGAAAAGGGAAAAATAATCGGTGTAAACCTCAAACTAAAGACAATGAATACTCAGGGCATCTCCAGCCGCGCCCCCAACAGGCCCTCCCCAGGCGATTTTGCCGCGCCGGCGCCAAAAAACGGCCCAGTCGCGCCCCCAGAAGCCCGTTTTTCGCCGGCTCGGGCCAAAACTGGTGCCGGCGGATCCAGGCCGAACCCAGCGCCCTGGGGGGCGCTTGGGGAGCCGGCACAAGCGAAAAAGGCGCGTGGGCCCGCCCTGGCGGCGACCCGAGGACCTTTTCCCGCCGCTTCTTGACGCTTTTCCCTCGCATCTCCTCCGCTCGCTCGCCTTCCTCCTGCCATTCCCTCCCTTTCTCCTGCCAAACCCCCTCCAGCTCGCCTTCTAGTCGCCGCCATGCCGCCGAAGAAGTACGCCATGCCGCGCGCGGCGGCAACCACGACTGGCAACGTGGCCCAGCCGAAGCAGAGGAAGCCGAGGGCGCCGCCATCGAAGCCACCGGGCATGTCGAACGCCGAGTGGAGGGTGGAAGTTCAGCGACGCGACGCAGTCACCGCCGACCGGCAGAACAGGGCCATTGCCAAGAAGGCCCGCGACAACGCGGCGCGTGCGGCGGCGTCTTCCTCATCGGTCGACCACGCGGGGATGATGAATCCACCCGTCGTCAGCCACGCCCAGTACGCGCCCTGGGGACAGCAAGGCGTCGGATCTCCATGGGGATCGTCGTTGCCCGGCTACGCCGACGGCGACGTGCACGGGGGGTTCAACCCAAACATGACCTTCCCCCATGGCCACCCCGCGACGCGCACACCCTCGCCCGCCTTCGTCGGCGTGCAGTACCCTCCATACAACTACTCGCCGCCCGCCGCCTACGCGTCCACACCGACGCCCCATCTCCGCCATGGGCCACTGCCCTTCTCGCACCTCGGCGACACGGACGACATAGGAGCCGACATGGATGACATCATCGCGACAGGATCGACCGCGGCCGCCGCGTCTCCCAGGTTCGCCACCCAGGACGAGGTAGTGGATCTCAGCGGCGACATGGAGGCCGAGCTCGGCTACGTCTACGGCGAGGACGCGCACGAAGCGCAGGAACCCGAGGAGGAGGACGAGGACGAGGACGGGGAGGAGGAGGAGCCAGCTCCTGATCCGACGAAGGGGCGCCAGAAGAAGAAGCGGGCGGCTAGGACAGGCGAAGCGCGCATCAAGTGGACATCCAAGGAGGAGGAATGCCTCGCCGAAGCATGGAAAGTCGTCTGCCTCGACCCGACCACCGGCACAAACCAGAGCTTCGAGACGTACTGGGAGCGCATCAAGGCCGAGTTCGACGAGCGGAAGCTCGTCGACCCGTACTTCAAAGGCGTCTACATGCAGCGCGGCTCCAAGGCGATGGCGAACCATTGGGGGCGTATCCAATTGGCGTGCAACAAATGGCATGGAATCGTCGAGGAGGTCGCGGCTCGCCCGGAGAGCGGCGCCAGCGTTGAGGATCAGGTACGCACTCCGTTCGCCCGCATCTCTTCATCGTCAACGCCTGCCAACTGTTTGTTCCTCCGCGCAGCTGCTGCGTATGTTCACCATGTATCGGCGCGACAACCAGGACGCCGACTTCAAGCACCTCCACGTCTACAAACGCATTGACAAGTGCGAGAAGTGGGCGGAAGTCCGACGTACCCTCGACAAGGCCAAGGAGACATACAAGCCGGACGCGACGACTCTGGCGCGTCAGAGGGGCGGCCGGACGGCCACAAATTGGCAAAGAAGGGGAAAACGCCGACGCGGCAACCGCGCGAGTGCAGGAGTCCATCGAGCATTGCCTCACCGACGCCCAGGCCCGGGCCGTCCTACATGAAGAGAAGACCAAGGCGCGGTGGTCGTCGCTGATGAAGAACAGCGCCATCAAGCTCGACCTGCTCCGGACGAACGTCGCCGCGAAGAAGAGGAACACCGACATGGCTTTTCTGATGGGCGGGGCGGACATGCTCCAGAGCAACGACGAGTAGCTCAGGGCGTGGTACATGGCGGAGCACGGCCTCATCCTGAAACAGATGCAGACGGCAACGCCGACGACGCCGACGACGCAAGCTCCCGCGCCCACGACCACACGGACGCCAAGCCCGAACGACGCCTCTACATCGCCGCCCAGCAGTGCCGAAGCCGCGCCGACACAGCCCAGCACCGAAGCAGCTCCGACACCGCCGAGCCCGAGCACGCCGACTCCGCCAACGCCTGGAGCTGACCCCGCCGAGTGAATCATTGCGCACGCGAACTTGCAGCGTGCGGCGCTCTGTTTTTTGTAACGCCAGACTACGTCCGATCGCCGGATTTGTGGCGTCTTTTAAGAGCAGGAACGACCAAGTTTAAATTTCCCGCATCCTGGGGCCGGCGCTTGGGGGCGTGACTGGGAGCTAGGTCGCCCCCAGGGGCCGAACTAGCGCCGGCACGCCCCCAGGCCGCTCTATTTAGGCGCCCTGGGGGCCGAACGGCTGGAGATGCCCTCAATGCATTGCAAAGTTTGGGAATAGTGACAATTTAAGTGTAACATGAAACTAACAGCAATCGGTAGTAGAGGGGGCAAGCTTCTCCTGTCAACTTTCCGGTCCCTCCACGACGTGGCCCCAAATTGGTTAAGCAGCTGAATCTCACAGAGCAAGGCTTTCCTCCTCATTTCATTGCCCACTCTAGCTGAAGCCTCTCCAATCGACAGAACCTCATCCACAACAGAGTTGTAGATTGATCTCTTTGTCCTGACGCCATCAATCACCACGCTCACCATCACCCATATCCTTTCCTCAGCCACCAGGAGCAGCATTGCGAGTGCAGAGACACGCCCCTCCATGGCGTATCTGTAAGCCACCTCCCCAACCTCCCTGGTCTTCTCTGCCAGAAGCCTCACCGCGTTCAGATCCTGCACACACATTCAGGCAAGTTGCAGTTTGGCATGAGAAATTGATCCTGTCTAGTATCAACTACTCCCTCCGTGCCAAAATAGATGACTCAACTTTGTACTAACTTTAGTATAAAATTGAGTCATCTATTTTGGAACGGAGGGAGTATGTAACAGAAGTTTGGAGCTGTGTGTGAGTTTAGTGATGGGACAAACCTTTTGTTGCAGATAAGCCAGAAGATCCTCGACCGAGTTGTCCTGTGACCAATCAACTTGAACCCTGAAGAGAAAGCACGGAGGGAATTGCTGTCAGTTTGATCTCAAATGGCATCGACCAAATGAACAATCATCAGTACTAGCAAATACTAGTAGCACGCAGTTGGTGCCATGCCATTGACGCACCTTCTGCTCATGAGCGCGACCTCGAGCGCGACGAGGCGTGTGCCGTCGAGCAGCCTGACGTCCGTCCGGGCGTTCCTGGAGAGGAGCAGCTGGATGCACCTCTTGAAGTGCACGTCGGCGGCGACGTGGAGCGGCGTCCGCGTGAGCTGGTCCCTGGCGTCGACGGAGGCCGGCGTGATCCCGTACTCCCCGTCGAGGAGGAGCCTGGCACACTCGACGGCGTCGTGCCTGCAGGCGAGGTGGAGGAGCCTGTTGGACATCTCCTGATCGAGGATCCTGGCGGCGTCGGAGCCGTTGCGCAGCCGGCCCAGCGCCGCCTTCTTGATGCTGTCCACCGCCGCGAGGAGGAGCGCGGTGTCGTCCTCCACGATGGCGCGGGAGACGTCGTCATCCTGCTTGCCCATCTTGTCCGTCGTCCCGTCACCCTCTTCGCTCAAGCTCTGCACAATCCAAGCACCAAATCGGATCAAAATTTCGGAAGTGACAAATCAATCGCGCTTGATTCAAATTCAACACAGAGCAAACCAAGACGAAAACCGATCGAAAACAACGTGGTAATGAGGAAAAAACAGGCCCAAAAAATGAAGAGGCTGACGCGTAAATACATGGAGTGGCGGATTATTTGGACAATGCAGCCAACGTAGCATAACCAGTCTGCAGCCCCTCTCTTATTATTATCTCTCCCTGCACCGGCGCCTCGTCAAACCAAATCGCCCAAGAAGAAGAAAAAAGAAAAAGCAAAGCCGGAAGGGAATAAACATGACCTCATCTCAAACGGCACAAAGAAGAAGAAGACCACGCCCCTCTGCGTTTGTTAATCTGATGTAAAAACTTCAAAAACTAGGGGGGAAAACCCCCAAATTAAGCAACACCCGGATGCTGCAGGAGCACGCGCATGCGGAGGAATCGGACAAAATAGCGCGGTATGGAGAAGACATGAACAGCTCTGAGAAGGAAATCGGCTTCTAATTAACCTCCAGCGTTTGCAACGACGGAGCAAAAGCAACAACCCACCACCAATGGACGGAAACCAGATATATATTTTGTAAAGGAAAAACAAGCACAAGCAAGACGAACTCGGGAGAATCTCGGTTGAGAAGACAGCAGCCGGTGGATCTCCAAAAACTGGAACGGGGGAGCGTGATGAAACCGCGAGAAACCCGGACCAGGTCGCGCAAAACATTCACGGGGACAAAACCTCTGCAAAACCCCACCGGAAAAAAGGTACGTAGGTAGGGGAAAACCCCAACCCCATGCCCCGAAACCAACGAACCAACCCGGCAGCAGAAGCACCAAAAACAAACCACGCGAAACCACAGCACCGCCGCACTCGCGAGAGCTCATATCGGGAAGCCACGCCCGAAACCGCAAGGCCATAATCATGTCGTACCCCGAAGAAATCGATGGAATCGAACGCGCGCAAACAAATCAGCAACACGCAGCAATGCTGGCGACGCAAGGCCTCGCTCGCTCGCGTGCTCACCTCTCCCATGCGCGCGGCCGACCTCCCGGAAACCCTCGCCGGGCCTGCTGCTCCCGTAAAAATGCCTCTCCGCCCTCCCGCTCGCTCACACAAACACCCCTGCCGTGCGCACCGCTCGATCGCTTTTATGTACACTGCTACCCGCCCTCTCCGGTGCCCACCCATCTGGATGGGCCAACCCAAACTAGAAAAGCAAAACTTATCCTGCGCCAGGGCTTTCTCCGTCTGCACTGGTGTGATTTTCTGGTCTTTTTTTTTGGGTGGGGGGTGGGGGGTGGGGGTCAATATTATTACTGCCGGATGCCACAGTTTGGCTGCGAATAGTACTGCCAAATTGAAAAGAGAGGTAAACCGTGTAGTCCATAGTGAAATCTCTAAAAATATTTATGTAGTCCATAGTGAAATCTCTAAAAAATATTTATATTTAGGAACGGAGGGAGTATCAAATGTCCACGGACAAACTCAGAATGTGTCAAATGTGTTGGCGGACAGTTATATAAGAGTCGGTTATGTAAGCTCGTGCACCAAACGAGTTCGCGCTAATGCAAACCGACAATTCAAAAGGAATGGCGAAATTCAAAAAGACCGCGCTGATCAATCTGGTGCCTGCAGCGGGGTGGATCTGCCCGATGATCCTGGACCGATCCTTGGTTGAGGCCAAGGTGAGGTCCGGGTCGGCGCGGACCCAGTCCGACGACAAATTGGACGTACCGAATGCCATTCGGCTTTTCGCACTCCTCCACTGTTACCTTGTGGGTCGTCGTCATGGTGCGAGAAGAGGAGGCGGCTGCGCGCGTTGGCGATCATCCGATCGGGATCCTCATCCTCCTTCTTCACCGGGTGCCACTCACAATCGGACTGGCAACGGGACACGATGGCACCACCTCCTTGTCATGTCGAAAACGGCACGGCAAGGACGTCTGTCCAACAAAGCGGTTGGCCTGGCTGCGGTGGCGACCCCAGCTCCTCCTTGACGCGACCTCTGATTTGGACGTCATAGTTACGCGACGCCGAGGGCAGCTCCTCCTTGACGCAATGTCTAATTTGGATGTCGTGGTTGCGCGGCAGCAAGGGCAACGCCCGATCGCGATCGCTCGAGCAACAGCTCTCTGTGCCCCGCGAAATCATCGTCCGTGTGTGTGGGCCTCAGCAGAGAGGGGTGACTGCTGCTACTACTCATCGTCATCGTAGAGCTCCACCTCCTCCTTGATCAATAGAGTGGTGGATGCCGACGAGCCTAGAGACCATGGGTGGTGGCGCCATGATCAAGAGCTTCCTATGGATCAACCCACTGGCGCCGAGAACCAGTAGCCGGGCTTGCCCATCGCTGGGTGTGAGACTAAGAGGAGAGGAGAGGAGGATGGCAATGGTGTGCGTAGGAGAGGAGAAACGGTTTCTGGCAAACATGCATGCTTTAAATAGCCGGGGAAGCGAACCAGCCGCTTTAATGCAGGTTCATTTGCTGGAGTAGGCTTCTCGATCGCTGCATCATCATTGAAGCGGTGTTGATAAATCGTCTGGTCACGTCGGTCGGACCAACATGAATATGGTAGGAGGCCACGCAATTGCATTGATACGTCTCCGTCATATATACTTTTTCAAACACTTTTGCCCTTATTTTGGACTCTAACTTGCATGATTAGAATGGAACTAACACGGACTGGCGTTGTTTTCAGCAGAGTTGCCATGGTGTTGTTTTTGTGCAGAAATAAAAGTTCTCGGAATGACCTGAAATCAATGGAGATTATTTTTGGAATATATAAAATATACCGGCGAAAGAATCAACGTCAGGGGGACCCACACCCTGTCCACGAGGGTGGGGCACGCGCCTACCCCCCTGGGCGCGCCCCCTGCCTCGTGGGCCCCCTGATGCTCCACCAACGTCCATCCTGACTCCGTATATTCACGTTCGGGGAGAAAAAAAATTAAAGAGAAGGATTCATCGCGTTTTACGATACGGAGCCGCCGCCAAGCCCTAAACTCTCTCGGGAGGGCTGATCTGGAGTTCGTTCGGGGCTCCGGAGAGGGGAATCCGTCGCCATCGTCATCATCAACCTTCCTCCATCACCAATTTCATGATGCTCACCGCCGTGCGTGAGTAATTCCATCGTAGGTTTGTTGGACGGTGATGGGTTGGACGAGATTTATCATATAATCGAGTTAGTTTTGTTAGGGTTTGATCCCTAGTATCCATTATGTTCTGAGATTGATGTTGCTATGACTTTGCTATGCTTAATGCTTGTCACTAGGGCCCGAGTGCCATGATTTCAGATCTGAACCTATTATGTTTTCATGAATATATGTGAGTTCTTGATCCTATCTTGCAAGTCTATAGTCACATATTATGTGTTATGATCCGTTAACCCCAAAGTGATAATAATCGAGATACTTACCAGTGATGACTGTAGTTTGAGGAGTTCATGTATTCACTATGTGTTAATGCTTTGGTCCGGTACTCTATTAAAAGGAGGCCTTAATATCCTTTAGTTTCCAATAGGACCCCGCTTCCACGGGAGGGTAGGACAAAAGATGTCATGCAAGTTCTTTTCCATAAGCATGTATGACTATATTCGGAATACATGCTTACATTACATTGATGAACTAGAGTTAGCTCTGTGTCAGCCTATGTTATAACTGTTGCATGATTGATCGCATCCGACATAATTATCCATCACGGATCCATTGCCTACGAGATTTTCATATATTGTTCTTTGCTTATTTGCTTTTCTGTTGCTACTGTTACAATCATTATAAAACCAAAACCGTTACCGTTACTTTTGCCACCGTTACCACTATTATCATATTACTTTGCTACTAAATACCTTGCTACAAATATTAAGTTTCCAGGTGCGGTTGAATTGACAACTCAGCTGGTAATACTTGAGAATATTTTTTGGCTCCCTTGTGTCGAATTAATAAATTTGGGTTGAATACTCTACCCTCGAAAACTGTTGCGATCCCCTATACTTCTGGGTTAACATGCATCTGCTCCGGAGTGTCATGAATGTGCGGTGAGGGTTTTGGAGCGGAGCGTACAACAGTGGCCTTGGTTCGGACACTGTAGTCAGACGCCAACGTAGCACACGTCTAGATGTCCCAAACTTCCCTAGTTTACTTCCTAGGAATTCAGGCCGGCCGTCAACATTTGATGCATGGTGTTGGATGGCAAAAAGCATCTGAACAAGGTTGTTCGGACGTTTTAGGGCGTTTCAATGCGCGGCATTGAAATTACCCTAACATCATTAAATTTACAACGGTTGGAGGCATATACACATATAAGTTTTCTTTTTCTACAACTAGAAGTCCAATATGTATATTCAACTTACACCACCAAGCAAGAAGCAAACCTACAACCCATGAGTTACACACACATATTGAACAACAATTCCATCTTCTGATCCACAAAATACAAGCAACAATGAGTAAGAGCATCTACAGCTAAAGCCCCCATATTCGCCTCAAACATACGGGCAGCCTGTGTTGGAGATATGCTCTAGAGGCAATTATGTATGATGGTATTTTCTGTGTTTATGAATAAGTATAGTTCTTGGGCATTATCAATGATGTGTATCAATACGTTCTACTTCTAAGTTGTGTTGGGATTTAATCGAAGAGGAAAGAATGAATCAGTACAGTAGAGATAAGTATTTTCCTTAGTTAAGAATCAAGATTATCAATCCAGTAGGAGAACCACACAAAACCTCGTTAGCAGCACGTGCACACACAAAAATAAATACTTACACCCAATGCAAACAAGGGGTTTGTCAACCCCCTCGTCGGTTATTTACAAGGATCAAATATCGTAGTGGCACGTAAAGAGATAAATTGCAAAACAAAATAAAATAAATAGAAGTGCAGTGCTACCTCTTGAGCACTGCGTTGGTTTTCCCCGAAGAGGAAGAGATGATGCAGCAAAGTAGCGTAAGTATTTCCCTCAGTTTTTTAGAACCAAGGTATCAATCCAGTAGGAGGCTACGCGCGAGTCCCTCGTACCTATACAAAACAAATAAATCCTCGCAACCAACGCGATAAGGGGTTGTTGATACGTCTCCCTCGTATCTACTTTTCCAAACACTTTTGCCCTTGTTTTGGACTCTAACTTGCATGATTTGAATGGAACTAACCCGGACTGACGCTATTTTCAGCAGAATTACCATGGTGTTATTTGTGTGCAGAAACAAACGTTCTCGGAATGACCTGAAGCTTCACGGAGCAACTTTTTGAAAAATATAAAAATACCTACAAAAGATGAAGCCCGGGGGGCCCACCACCTGTCCACGAGGGTGGGGGCGCGCCTGCCCCCCTAGGGCGCGCCCCCTACCTCGTGGGCCCCCTGGAGCTCCTCCGACTCCAACTCCAACTCTATATATTGTGTTTCGGGGAGAAAAAAATCAGAGAGGGGATCTGGAGGGCTAATCTGGAGTCTGTTCTGGGCTCCAGAGAGGGGAATCCATCGCCATCGTCATCATCAACCATCCTCCATCACCAATTTCATGATGCTCACCGCCGTGCATGAGTAATTCCATCGTAGGCTTGCTGGACGGTGATGGGTTGGATGGGATTTATCATGTAATCGAGTTAGTTTTGTTAGGGTTTGATCCCTAGTATCCACTATGTTCTGAGATTGATGTTGCTATGACTTTGCTATGCTTAATGCTTGTCACTATGGCCCGAGTGTCATGATTTCAGATCTGAACCTATTATGTTTTCATCAATATATGAGAGTTCTTGATCCTATCTTGCAAGTCTATGGTCACATATTACGTGTTATGATCCGTTAACCCTGAAGTGACAATAATCGGGATACTTACCGGTGATGACCGTAGTTTGAGGAGTTCATGTATTCACTATGTGTTAATGCTTTGTTCCGGTAATCTATTAAAAGGAGGCCTTAATATCCCTTAGTTTCCATAAGGACCCCGCTGCCATGGGAGGGTAGGACAAAAGATGTCATGCAAGTTCTTTTCCATAAGCACGTATGACTATATTCGGAATACATGCCTACATTACATTGATGAACTGGAGCTAGTTCTGTGTCACCCTAGGTTATGATTGTTACATGATGAACCGCATCCGGCATAATTCTCCATCACTGATCCATTGCCTATGAGCTTTTCATATATTGTTCTTTGCTTATTTACTTTTCCATTGCTATTGCTATCATCACTACAAAATACCAAAAACATTACTTTTACTATTGTTACCTTTTGCTACCGTTACCACTACTATCATATTACTTTGCTACTAAACACTTTGCTGCAGATATTAAGTTTTCAGGTGTGGTTGAATTGACAACTTAGCTGCTAATACTTGAGAATATTCTTTGGCTCCCCTTGTGTCGAATCAATAAATTTGGGTTGAATACTCTACCCTCGGAAACTGTTGCGATCCCCTATACTTGTGGGTTATCAAGACTATTTTCTGGCGCCGTTGCCGGGGAGCATAGCTCTATTCTTTGAGTCACTTGGGATATATATATCTGCTTATCATTATGAAGAACTTGAATGATCCAAGAACCAAGATTTATCCCTCAACTACGAGGGGAGGTAAGGAACTGCCATCTAGCTCTGCACTTGATTCACCTTCTGTTTTGAGTAAGCTTGCGACACCTAAACCTACTTCTGTCTATTCGTTCTGATATGTCGCATGTTATTGATGATGCCACTTCTGCTATGCATGATACTTATGATGAAACTACTTCTATGCTTGATACTACTGTGCCACTTGGTGATTTTCTTGATGAACAACTTGCTAGGGCTAGAGAGATTGAAAATATTGAATCTGATAATACTGATGAAAGTGATGATGAAGAATCACTTGTTATTCCTAAGGGTTATGTTTTTTATCAAGAAGCTTCTTTAGCTATTTTAGCTTGCAAAGATAGATATGAACTCGAAAGGTTATTAGCTAAATGGAATAAGCAATCTCTAAATGCTAGAATGAAACCTGACCCTGCTTTTGCTACTTCACCTATCTGTGATACTAATAAGGATTATGAATCCTCTGTTGATCCTGATGTAATTACTTTGGTTGAATCGGATCCTTTTCATGGTTATGAATCTGAAACTGTTGTGGCACATCTTACTAAACTTAATGATATAGCCACCCTATTCACTAAAGATGAGAGAACTCGTTACTTTTACATCCTTAAAATATTTCCATTCTCATTAAAGGGTGATGCTAAGATATGGTTTAATTCTCTTGATCCTGGTTGTGTGCGTAGTCCCCAGGATATGATTTATTACTTCTCTGCTAAATATTTCCCTGCTCATAAGAAACAAACTGCTTTAAGGGGTATATATAATTTTGCGCAAATTGAAGAAGATAGTCTCCCACAAGCTTGGGGGAGGCTTCTCCAATTACTTAATGCTTTGCCTAATCATCCTCTTAAGAAAAATGAAATACTTGATATCTTTTATAATGGACTAACCGATGCCTCCAGAGATTACCTGGATAGTTGTGCTGGTTCTGTTTTTAGGGAAAGAACACCGGATGAAGCTGAAATTCTATTGAATAATATGTTGGCAAATGAAAATAATTGGACACCTCTGGAGCCAGTTCCTGAACCTACTCCTAAACCAACTCCGAAGAAGAGGGGTATTCTATTTCTCAGTCCTGAAGATATGCAAGAGGCAAAGAAATCTATGAAAGAAAAAGGTATTAAAGCTGAAGATGTTAAGAATTTACCTCCTATTGAAGAAATACACGGTCTTAATTTACCGCCTGTTGAAGAAACATATGGTCTTATTCCTCTACCTATTGAAGAAAACTCATGGTCTTGATAACCCGACACAGGTAGTAAAGGTAAATTCTCTCTATAGATATGATAAAGCTGAAATCCCATTTACTAAGTTTGCTAGCCCATGCTTAGATGAGTTTGATAAATTTATGGCTAAGCAAGAAGATTTTAATGCTTATTTTGGTAGACAATTGAAATACAATTCAAATATGCTTGAACACTTGGGTGATTATATGGCTAATGTCAAAGGTGAACTTAAACTTATTAGTAAACATGCTTCTATGGTTACCAATCAAGTAGAACAAGTACTTAAGGCTCAAAATGATTTGCTCAATGAATTGAATAGTAAGAATAATGATCATGCTGTTAGAGTTATGACTAGAGGTGGTAGAATGACTCGGGAACCTTTATATCCTGAAGGCCATCCTAAGAGAATTAAGCAAGATTCTTAGAGAAATAATATAGATGCACCTAGTTCTTCTAAAAAGAAGAAAAGGAAAAATGATAGGACTTTGCATGCTTCTAGTGAACCTATTACTGAAACACCTGAGAATCCAAATGATATTTCTATCTCTGATGCTGAAACACAATCTGGTAATGAACCTAAAACTAGTGATAATATTAATAATAATGTTCATGATGATGCTCAACCTAGTAATGATAATGATGTAGAAATTGAACCTGATGTTGATCTTGATAACCCACAATCAAAGAATCAACGTTATGATAAGAAAGACTTTGTTGCTAGGAAACATAGCAAAGAAAGAGAGCCTTGGGTTCAGAAACCCATGCCTTTTCCTCCCAAACCATCCAAGAAAAAGGATGATGAGCATTTTGAGCGCTTTGCTAAAATGATTAGACCTATCTTTTTGCGTATGCGATTAACTGATATGCTCAAAACCAATCCTTATGCTAAATAACATGAAAGATATTATAACAAATAAAAGAAAGATACCGGAAGCTGAAATTTCCACCATGCTTGCTAATTATACTTTTAAGGGTGGAATACCAAAGAAACTTGGAGATCCAGGAGTACCCACTATACCATGCTCCATTAAAATAAACTATGTTAAAACTGCTTTATGTGATCTTGGAGCCGGTGTTAGTGTTATGCCTCTCTCTTTATATCATAGACTTGATTTGAATAAGTTGACACCTACTGAAATATCTTTGCAAATGGCTGATAAATCAACTTCTATACCTGTCGGTATTTGTGAGGATGTGCCTATTGTAGTTGCAAACGTTACTCTTTTAACAGACTTTGTTATTCTTGATATTCCCAAGGACGATAGTATGTCTATTATTATTGGAAGACCTTTTTTGAATACTGCAGGGGCTATTATTGATTGCACTAAAGGCAATGTCACTTTTCATGTTAATGGTAATGAGCATACGATACACTTCCCGAGGAAACAACCTCAAGTTCATAGTATTAACTCTATTGGAAAAATTCCATCGATTATATTTGGAGGTTTTGAATTTCCTCTTCCTACTGTCAAGAAGAAATATGATATTCTTATTATTCGGGATGTGCATATCCCCGTTGAGGTAACATAGTGTTATTCGAAATTACTCCGGTTTCATGTTATTCGGAATGAGTTCGTTAATAAGACTTGATCAACCTTGTTAGTGGATCCCTTTTGATGATCATGAGATGGATGAAACTAGAAGGCACAACCTTCTGTACCCCACTTTTACTTTCTGTTATTTATATTAAATAAAATAAAAATAATATTTTTCCGTCTGTTATCTGATTATCCGTGCAATATAAAAATACTTCGAAAATAAAAGTTCTCCAAATGCCCTGAAATTAAAATATGATTTTTTTTCCATAATATTTGAGAATATTTGGCACTAAGAACACAGCAGGGGGGTCAACCACCTGCCCACGAGGGTGGAGGGCGCGCCCTACCCCTAGGTGTGCCCCCGGCCTCGTGGGCCCACGGTGGCCCTCCTCCACTTATCCTTTCACCCATACACTTCTTCTTCCTCCCACAAACACGAATAACCAGCTCAAACCCGAGTCCAAGCTTGTTTTGCTGCCATTTTTGATCTCCTTGCTCAAAGCACCTCTCACAAAACTGGTTGGGAAGATTGTTCCTTGGTATGTGACTCCTCCATTAGTCCAATTAGTTTTTGTTCTAGTGCTTTATTCATTGCAAATTTTTGCTGCTTAGGTGACCCTGTTCTTGAGCTTGCATGTCAAATTTATATGGTCAAAAGTAGTTTTGATGCATGATATAGGCTCTAGGCACCTGTAGGAGCAGTTGCTATCAATATTATTGAGTTTGGTTTACTTTTATTTTGAAGTTACTAAAAATTTCAGAATTTTCCAGAAAATGATAAAGAGATTTTTGAGGGGCTCTTCAAGCTGAAGCTCAACGGAAAAGCAAAATGAAGAGGCATAGAAGCCCAAATATAATCTACCTCGCACCGCGGAGGTTAGGCCGTGTGAATGGCACTCCGATGAATTCTTGAGAGCAACCGGGATTTATGAGGATTTTTATGAATTGGCAAAGAATGCAGGCCTCACCGACTTCCTCCACGACCAACGCGAACAGTATCTCTTACTCACCAATACTTTTGTGCAAAACTTCTACTATTATCCTAGGGAATCACCTCCTTCAGTAGAGTTTCATTTATATGATGTGGTTAAGAAGATGTCACTTTATGATTTTTGCCGGGTTTGTTTGGTCCCTTCTGAGGGTAGTTTAGAGGAACCACATTGCAAGGATGTGGAAGGTTTTATTGATACTATCACTGTAGGGGAAACTAGGAAGGCTTCCGATGCAAGAATCACTAGCATACATTTTCCTGTTTTACGCTACTTTGCAATATTTGCTAGTCATTGCTTAATTGGTCGCGGAAACTGTGGAAACCTTAGTGTTCCTGATATTTTTATTCTGTTCCATGGCTTATTCCGTGATAACTCTGTTAGTATGGGCCGTATTATTGCTAAACGGTTAAGTCTTAACCGTACAAAAGGACCCATCTTTGATGGTATTTATGTTTCACGCCTTGCTGCACATTATGATATACCTATTAGGCACTATGAAAAAGAAGAAAAATTGCTGCCTCGTGTTTATTTAGATTATAAGAGTATGGTAGCACATGATTTTATTATAAAGAATAGGGAAGGGGAGCTGAAATACAAACTGTTCTTTGATCAACATCATCTTGAGACTATCACCTTGCCTGCTCCTTCCTTATTGATTTATCTTCAGGCAAGTACCTCGTCTCGCCGAAGGACATTCACACTCACCAGAACCCTACATCAGCCACAGAGCCAGAGTCGGAACCACAAGTTGATCCTCCACGACAGTCTAATTACCTGTGGGATCCAGAGATGATTGCCAACTAGTGGCAATCAGAGTCTTCTTCATCTCAGTACGACCCCAACTTCTACTACGGATATCAGCCAGGCCAACCGTGGCAATAGACCAACTTAGGCCAAAAGCCTAAGCTTGGGGGAGTACGTATTTCTCACCGATAATACATTTATGTTCACACACTCATTGCTAGATGTCGTTGCTCATACTTTTTCATTGTATCATCCATGCTAGTTTATTTTCCTTTTTATGCCTTCTTCTTGTGTGTTTAATAAACCTTAAGAAAAACAAAAAAAATAGTTGTAGCTTTTAATTAGTTTACTTTCCATGCTTGTAGTAGTAATTAAAAAGAAAACCCAAAAAGATTTCATGTTCTTCTTTTGCTTGTTGGGAGCTTTCCCGTGTAAATAGTTGTATGTCTTTTCTTTTCTTTGGGGTCGATAGGAGAAGACCATAATTAAATTGTTGAAGTGGCTCTTATATGCATTATTGATAATCTGACAAAAGAGCCCATATTGCCTTGTCTTCTCCTGTTTATTGAATGCTTGCAGATTCCAGCTTAGTCCAATGCACGTGCACTATTATTATTATTCACATCATTCGATCATGCAAGTGAAAGGCAATTATGATGTTATATGATGGACTGACTGAGATGAGAAAAGCTGGTATGAACTCGACCACTTTTGTTTTTGTAAATATGATTAGTTCATCGTTCCTGATTCAGCCTATTATGGATAAACATGTTTGCAATGACAACTAGAGATCATAGTTTCTTGTGCCATGCTTGATTAGCTATGAGTTATAATGGTTTACCTTGCGTGCCAACATGCTATTAAAATGGTTATGATGTGGTATGATAGGGTGGTATCCTCCTCTGAATGATTTAAGTGACTTGACTTGGCACATGTTCACGCATGTAGTTGAAACAAAATCAACATAGCCTTCACGATATTTATGTTCATGGTGGATTATATCCTACTCATGCTTGCATTTGGTGTCAATTAATTTTAATGCATGTTCATGACCGTTGTCGCTCTCTAGCTGGTCGCTTCCCAGTCTTTTGCTAGCCTTCACCTGTACTAAGCAGGAATACTGCTTGTGCATCCAACTCCATAAACCCCAAAGTTATTCCAAATGAGTCCACTATACCTACCTATATACGGTATCTACCTGCCGTTCCAAGTAAATTTGTATGTGCCAAACTCTAAACCTTCAAATAAATATCCTGTTTTGTATGCTCGAATATCTCATGTATCAACTAGGGCTGTCCGTATCTTCCATGTTAGGCGGGTTATTCTCAAGAGGAGTGGACTCCGCTCCTCACTCACGAGATAAATGGCTGGTCACCGGGATGCCCAGTCCCATGCTTTACGCAAACTAAATCAAAATAATTGCAAACAAAACTCCCCCTGGGACTCTTGTTAGTTGGAGGCACTCGTTGTTTCGAGCAAGCCATGGATTGATGCTTGTTGGTGGAAGGGGGAGTATAAACTTTACCATTCTGTTTGGGAACCGCCTATAATGTGTGTAGCATGGAAGATATTGCCATCTCTTGGTTGTTATGTTGACAATGAAAGTATACCGCTCAAAATATTATTCACCTCTGTTTCAAAAACGAGCTCTGGCACCTCTACAAATCCCTACTTCCATCTGCGAAGGGCCTATCTATTTACTTTTATGTTGAGTCATCACCCTCTAATTAAAAAGCACCAGTTAGAGAGCACCGTTGTCATTTGCATTCATTATTGTTAGTTTACATTGGGTATGACTTGACTGGATCTTTTTTACCATAAATTACAATGTCTAGCCAGTCCTTGGTCTTTAAAGGTGCTCTGCATTTATGTTTTGCGGTCTCAGAAAAGGGCTAGCGAGATACCATCTTGTTATATCATATTATGATTGTTTTGAGAAAGTGTTGTCATCCGAGATTTATTATTATGGCTCGCTAGTTGATTATGCCATTGATATGAGTAAACTTGAGACCTATGCGTTTTTGTGAATGTGGTTAGTTATAATCTTTGCTGAAAACTTGAATGTTGGCTTTACATATTTACAACAACAAGACCAAACAGAGTTTGTAAAAGTTTTTCTTTATCACTTTCAGTTTGTCAACTGAATTGTTTGAGGACAAGCAAAGGTTTAAGCTTGGGGGAGTTGATACGTCTCCGTCGTATCTACTTTTCCAAACACTTTTGCCCTTGTTTTGGACTCTAACTTGCATGATTTGAATGGAACTAACCCGGACTGATGTTGTTTTCAGCAGAATTACCATGGTGTTATTTATCTGCAGAAACAAACGTTCTCGGAATGACCTGAAACTTCATGGAGCAACTTTTTGGAAAATATAAAAAATACCTGCAAAAGATGAAGGCCAGGGGGCCCACCACCTGTCCAGGAGGGTGGGGGCGCGCCTGCCCCCTAGGGCGCGCCCCCTACCTCGTGGCCCCCCTCGAGCTCCTCTGACTCCAACTCCAACTCTATATATTGTGTTTCAGGGAGAAAAAATCAGAGAGAAAGATTCATCGCGTTTTACGATACGGAGCCGCCGTCAAGCCCTAAAACCTCTCGGGAGGGCTGATCTGGAGTCCGTTCGGGGCTCCGGAGAGGGGAATCCGTTGCCATCGTCATCATCAACCATCCTCCATCACCAATCTCATGATGCTCACTGCCGTGCGTGAGTAATTCCATCGTAGGCTTGCTGGACGGTGATGGGTTGGATGAGATTTATCATGTAATCGAGTTAGTTTTGTTAGGGTTTGATCCCTAGTATCCACTATGTTCTGAGATTGATGTTGCTATGACTTTGCTATGCTTAATGCTTGTCACTAGGGCCCGAGTGCCATGATTTCAGATCTGAACCTATTATGTTTTCATCAATATATGAGAGTTCTTGATCCTATCTTGCAAGTCTATAGTCACCTATTATGTGTTATGATCCGTTAACCCCGAAGTGACAATAATCGGGATACTTACCGGTGATGACCGTAGTTTGAGGAGTTCATGTATTCACTATGTGTTAATGCTTTGTTCCGGTACTCTATTAAAAGGAGGCCTTAATATCCCTTAGTTTCCGTAAGGACCCCGCTGCCACGGGAGGGTAGGACAAAAGATGTCATGCAAGTTCTTTTCCATAAGCACGTATGACTATATTCGGAATACATGCCTACATTACATTGATGAACTGGAGCTAGTTCTGTGTCACCCTAGGTTATGACTGTTACATGATGAACCGCATCCGGCATAATTCTCCATCACTGATCCATTGCCTACGAGCTTTCCATATATTGTTCTTCGCTTATTTACTTTTCCATTGCTATTGCTATCATCACTACAAAATACCAAAAACATTACTTTTACTATTGTTACCTTTTGCTACCGTTACCACTACTATCATATTACTTTGCTACTAAACACTTTGCTGCAGATATTAAGTTTTCAGGTGTGGTTGAATTGACAACTCAGCTGCTAATACTTGAGAATATTCTTTGGCTCCCCTTGTGTCAAATCAATAAATTTGGGTTGAATACTCTACCCTCGAAAATTGTTGCGATCCCCTATACTTGTGGGTTATCACTTGTCAATCCCTACACAGCCACTTACGAGAGTGAGATCTGATAGATATGATAAGATAATATTTTTGGTATTTTGATGATAAAGATGCAAAGTAAAATAAAAGCAAAAGGAAATAACTAAGTGTTGGTAGATTAATATGATGAAGATAGACCCGGGGGCCATAGGTTTCACTAGTGGCTTCTCTCGAGAGCATAAGTATTCTACGGTGGGTGAACAAATTACTGTTGAGCAATTGACAGAATTGAGCATAGTTATGAGTATATCTAGGTATGATCATGTATATAGGCATCACGTCCGAGACAAGTAGACCGACTCCTGCCTGCATCTACTACTATTACTCCACTCATCGACCGCTATCCAGCATGCATCTAGAGTATTAAGTTAATGAAAATAGAGTAACGCCTTAAGCAAGATGACATGATGTAGAGGGATAAACTCATGCAATATGATGAAAACCCCATCTTGTTATCCTCGATGGAAACAATACAATACGTGCCTTGCTGCCCCTACTGTCACTGGGAAAGGACACCGCAAGATTGAACCCAAAGCTAAGCACTTCTCCCATTGCAAGAAAGATCAATCTAGTAGGCCAAACCAAACTGATAATTCGAAGAGACTTGCAAAGATAACCAATCATACATAAAAGAATTTAGATAAGATTCAAATATTGTTCATAGATAGACTTGATCTTAAACCCACAATTCATTGGTCTCAACAAACACACCGCGAAAACAAGATTACATCGAATAGATCTCCACAAGAGAGGGGGAGAACATTGTATTGAGATCAAAAAAGAGAGAAGAAGCCATCTAGCTACTAACTATGGACCCATAGGTCTGAGGTAAACTACTCACACTTCATCGGAGGGGCTATGGTGTTGATGTAGAAGCCCTCCATGATCGATGCCCCCTCCGGCGGAGCTCCAGAACAGGCCCCAAGATGGGATCTCGTGGATACAGAAATTTGCGGCGGTGGAATTAGGGTTTTGGCTCCGTATCTGATCGTTTGGGGGTATGTAGGTATATATAGGAGGAAGGAGTGCGTCTGTGGAGCAACATGGGGCCCACGAGGGTGGAGGGCGCGCCTGGGGGGTAGGCGCACCCCCTACCTCGTGGCCTCCTCTTTTGTGTCTTGACGTAGGGTCCAAGTCTCCTGGGTCTTGTTCGTTGAGAAAATCACGTTCCCGAAGGTTTCATTCTGTTTGGACTCCGTTTGATATTCCTTTTCTTTGAAACCCTGAAATAGGCAAAAAAAACAACAATTCTGGGCTGGGCCTCCGGTTAATAGGTTAGTCCCAAAAATAATATAAAAGTGGATAATAAAGCCCAATAATGTCCAAAACAGTAGATACTATAACATGGAACAATCAAAAATTATAGATACATTGGAGACGTATCAAGCATCCCCAAGCTTAATTCCTGCTCGTCCTCGAGTAGGTAAATGATAAAAACAGAATTTTTGATGCGGAGTGCTACTTGGCATAATTTTAATGTAATTCTTCTTAATTGTGGCATGAATATTCAGATCCGAAATATTCAAGATAAAAGTTCATATTGACATAAAAATAATAATACTTCATGCATACTAACAAAGCAATTATGTCTTCTCAAAATAACATGGCCAAAGAAAGCTCATCCCTACAAAATCATATAGTTTAGTCATGTTTCATTTTCGTCACACAAGAATGCTCTCATCATGCACAACCCCGATGACAAGCCAAGCAATTGTTTCATACTTTAGTAATCTCAAACCTATAAACTTTCACACAATATATGAGCGCGAGTCATGGACATAGCACTATGGGTGGAATAGAATATAATGAGGGGGGTTATGTGGAGAAGACAAAAAAGGAGAAAGTCTCACATCAATGAGGCTAATCAATGGGCTATGGAGATGCTCATCGATTGATGTTAATGCAAGGAGTAGGGATTGCCATGCAACGGATGCACTAGAGCTATAAATGTATGAAAGCTCAACAAAAGAAACTAAGTGGGTGTGCATCCAACTTGCTTGCTCACGAAGACCTAGGGCACTTGAGGAGGCCCATTGTTGGAATATACAAGCCAAGTTCTATAATGAAGAATTCCCACTAGTGTATGAAAGTGACTAAACAAGAGACTCTCTATCATGAAGATTACGGTGCTACTTTGAAGCACAAGTGTGGCGAAGGATAGTAACATTGTCCCTTCTCTCTTTTTCTCTCATTTTTTTATTTGGCCTTTCTCCTTTTTTTATATGGCCTTTCTCTCTCTTTTTTTATAATTCCTCACTTGGGACAATGCTCTAGAAAATGATGATCATCACAGTTCTATTTATTTACAACTCAATGATTACAACTCGATACTAGAACAAAAGATGACTCTATATGAATGCCTCCGGCGGTGTACCGGGATATGCAATGGACCAAGAGTGACATGTATGAAAGAATTATGAATGGTGGCTTTGCCACAAATACTATGTCAACTACATGATCATGCTAGGCAATATGACAATGATGAATGTGTCATGATAAACGGAATGGTGGAAAGTTGCATGGCAATATATCTCGGAATGGCTATGGAAATGCTATAATAGGTAGGTATGGTGGCTGTTTTGAGGAAGATATAAGGAGGTTTATGTGTGAAAGAGCGTATCATATCACGGGATTTGGATGCACCGGCGAAGTTTGCGCCAACTCTCAATGTGAGAAAGGGCAATGCACGGTACCGAAGAGGCTACCAAGGATGGAAGGGTGAGAGTGCGTATAATCCATGGACTCAACATTAGTCATAAAGAACTCACATACTTATTGCAAAAATCTACAAGTCATCAAAAACCTCGGCACTACGCGCATGCTCCTAGGGGGATAGATTGGTAGGAAAAGACCATCGCTCGTCCCTGACCGCCACTCATAAGGAAGACAATCAAATAACACCTCATGTTTCAAATTTGTTACATAATGTTTACCATACGTGCATGCTACGGGACTTGCAAACTTCAACACAAGTATTGCTCAATTTCACAACTACTCAACTAGCACGACTTTGATATTAGTACCTCCATATCTCAAAACAATCATCAAGCATCAAACTTCTCTTAGTATTCAAAACACTCATAAGAAAATTTTACTAATCTTGAATACCTAGCATATTAGGATATTAAGAAAATTACCATGCTATTAAGACTCTCAAAATAATCTAAGTGAAGCATGAGAGATCAATAGTTTCTATAAAACAAATCCACCATCGTGCTCTAAAAGATATAAGTGAAGTACTAGAGCAAAACTATATAACTCAAAAGATATAAGCGAAGCACATAGAGTATACTAACAAATTCCAAAACATGTATGGCTCTCTCAAAAGGTGTGTACAGCAAGGTTGATTGTGGTAAAATAAAAAGCAAAGACTCAAATCATACAAAGACTCTCCAAGCAAAACACATATCATGTGGTGAATAAAAATATAGCTCCAAGTAAAGTTACTGATAGAAGTAGACAAAAGAGGGGATGCCTTCCGGGGCATCCCCAAGCTTTGGATTTTAGGTGTCCTTAGATTATATTGTGGGTGCCATGGGCATCCCCAAGCTTAGACTCTTGCCATTCCTTGTTCCATAATCCATCAAATCTTTACCCAAAACTTGAAAACTTCACAACACAAAACTCAAAGTAGAAAATCTCGTGAGCTCCGTTAGCGAAAGAAAACAAAAGACCACTTCAAGGTACTTTAATGAACTCATTCTTTATTTATATTGGTGTTAAACCTACTGTATTCCAACATCTCTATGGTTTATAAACTATTTTACTAGCCATAGATTCATCAAAATAAGCAACAACACACGAAAAACAGAATCTGTCAAAAACAGAACAGTCTGTAGTAATCTGTATCTAGCACAATATCTGGAACCCCAAAAATTCTAAAATAAATTGCTGGACGTGAGGAATTTATCTATTAATCATCTTCAAAAATAATTAACTAAATAGCACTTTCCAAATAAAAATGACAGCAGTTCTTGTGAGCGCTAAAGTTTCTGTTTTTTACAACAAGTTCAACAATGTTGGGGAACGTAGCAGAAATTCAAAAAATTTCCTACGTAACACCAAGATCTATCTATGGAGAGACCAGCAACGAGTAGAAAGGGGAGAGGATCTACATACCCTTGTAGATCACTAAGCGGAAGCGTTCAAGTGAACGGGGTTGATGGAGTCGTACTCGTCGTGATTCAGATCACCGATGATCAAGTGTCGAACGGACGGCACCTCCGCGTTCAACACACGTACAGCCCGATGACGTCTCCCACGCCTTGATCCAGCAAGGAGAGAGGGAGAGGTTGAGGAAGACTCCATCCAGCAGCAGCACAACGGCGTGGTGGTGATGGAGGAGCGTGGCAATCCTGCAGGGCTTCGCCAAGCACCTACGGGAGAGGAGGAGGTGTCACGGGAGGGAGGGAGGCGCCAAGGGCTCAGGTATGGATGCCCTCCCTCCCCTCCACTATATATAGGGGCAGGGGAGAGGGGGGGAGGCGCAGCCTTGCCCCCTCCTCCAAGGAAGGGGTGCGGCTAAGGAGGGGGGAGGAGTCCATCCTCCCCAAGGCACCTCGGAGGTGCCTTCCCCCTTTAGGACTCTCCCCTTTTTCCCTTATCTTGGCGCATGGGCCTCTAGGGGCTGGTGCCCTTGGCCCATGTAGGCCAAGGCGCACCCCCTACAGCCCATGTGGCCCCCCGGGGCAGGTGGCCCCACCCGGTGGGCCCCCGGGACCCTTCCGGTGGTCCCGGTACAATACCGATGACCCCGAAACTTGTCCCGATGGCCGAAACAGGACTTCCTATATATAAATCTTTACCTCCGGACCATTCCGGAACTCCTCGTGACGTCCGGGATCTCATCCGGGACTCCGAACAACATTCGGTAACCACATACAAGCTTCCTTTATAACCCTAGCGTCATCGAACCTTAAGTGTGTAGACCCTACGGGTTCGGGAGACATGCAGACATGACCGAGACGTTCTCCGGTCAATAACCAACAGCGGGATCTGGATACCCATGTTGGCTCCCACATGTTCCACGATGATCTCATCGGATGAACCACGATGTCAAGGACTCAATCGATCCCGTATTCAATTCCCTTTGTCTAGCGGTATTTTACTTGCCCGAGATTCGATCGTCGGTATACCGATACCTTGTTCAATCTCGTTACCGGCAAGTCACTTTACTCGTTCCGTAACACATCATCCCGTGATCAACTCCTTGGTCACATTGCGCAAATGATGATGTCCTACCGAGTGGGCCCAGAGATACCTCTCCGTTTACACGGAGTGACAAATCCCAGTCTCGATCCGCATAAAACAATAGATACTTTCGGAGATACCTGTAGTGTACCTTTATAGTCACCCAGTTACGTTGTGACGTTTGATACACCCAAGGCACTCCTACGGTATCCAGGAGTTACACGATCTCATGGTCAAAGGAAGAGATACTTGACATTGGCAAAGCTCTAGCAAACGAACTACACGATCTTTGTGCTATGCTTAGGATTGGGTCTTGTCCATCACATCATTCTCCTAATGATGTGATCCCGTTATCAACGACATCCAATGTCCATAGCCAGGAAACCATGACTATCTGTTGATCACAACGAGCTAGTCAACTAGAGGCTCACTAGGGACATATTGTGGTCTAGGTATTCACACGTGTATTACGATTTCCGGATAATACAGTTATAGCATGAATAAAAGACAATTATCATGAACAAGGAAATATAATAATAATACTTTTATTATTGCCTCTAGGGCATATTTCCAACAAACAAGACTTTCCCCAAGTCTTCCCAACGGTTCTACTTGGCACAAACACTAATTAAACACAAAAAACACAACCAAAATAGAGGCTAGATAAATTATTTATTACTAAACAGGAGCAAAAATCAAGGAATAAAAATAAAATTGGGTTGCCTCCCAACAAGCGCTATCGTTTAACGGCCCTAGCTAGGCATAACAAGCAATGATAGATCTAGGTATTGCCATCTTTGGTTTTAAACTTTTTAGCAGAATCAAGCTCGAATCCAGGAGGTTCTTTACGTTTCCCTTCATATTCTGAAATTTTTAGATCTAACAAATCCAACTGCTTATTGCAAAGGGTAATCAACATATTCATGTGGTGAATATTTCCACTAACGTTCTTAAGAGGTTCAAGAGACTTCTGCAAGATTTTAGTAACTTCACAATTTTTTTTCCAAAACTTGTGTCTCTTCCTGAGTAGGACGAGGCTCCTTTTGTTGAGGTATTGTTCCCACTATACCTTCTACAGTTTCAAGCGCAATATGGGGTCGATTTCAATAAAATTGCCTTTGGCAACGCAATCCAAGAGTTGTCTATGAGACATATTTAATCCAACATAAAAATTGCGAAGCAAAATTATCAGGTTTATATCAGAGGTACAATTGCGATAAGACTCCATTATTCTCAACCAGGCATCTTTTAAGTTTTCTCCTAGTCTTTGTTTGAAGTGAAAGATTTCGAACTCAGGGGACAACGGAGAAGATAAGGGACTAGCCATAACGACAAGCAAACGAACTAACGCACAAGCAAACAAAAAGCAAGCGGGCAAAAAGAGGCAAATGGGAAAGAGAAGGAGGATAGAGAGAGAGCGCGAATAAACCGACAAGGGTGAAGTGGGGGAGAGGAAACCCAGAGGCAAATGGCAAATAATGTAATGCGGGAGATAAGAGTATGTGATGGGTACTTGGTACATTGACTTTTGCGTAGACCTCCCCGGCAACGGCGTCAGAAATCCTTATTGCTACCTCTTGAGCACTGCATTGGTTTTCCCCGAAGAGGAAGGGATGATGCAGCAAAGTAGCGTAAGTATTTCCCTCAGTTTTTGAGATCCAAGGTATCAATCCAGTAGGAGGCTACGCGGGAGTCCCTCGTACCTGCACAAAACAAATAAATCCTCGCAACCAACACGATAAGGGGTTGTCAATCCCTACACGACCACTTACGAGAGTGAGATCTGATAGATATGATAAGATAATATTTTTGGTATTTTTGTGATAAAGATGCAAAGTAAAATAAAAGCAAAATAAAAGCAAAAGGAAATAACTAAGTATTGGTAGATTAATATGATGAAGATAGACCCGGGGGCCATAGGTTTCACTAGTGGCTTCTCTCGAGAGCATAAGTATTCTACGGTGGGCGAACAAATTACTGTTGAGCAATTGACAGAATTGAGCATAGTTATGAGAATATCTAGGTATGATCATGTATATAGGCATCACGTCCGAGACAAGTAGACCGACTCCTGCCTACATCTACTACTATTACTCCACTCATCGACCGCTATCCAGCATGCATCTAGAGTATTAAGTTAACGAAAACAGAGTAACGCCTTAAGCAAGATGACATGATATAGAGGGATAAACTCATGCAATATGATGAAAACCCCATCTTGTTATCCTCAATGGCAACAATACAATACGTGCCTTGCTGCCCCTACTATCACTAGGAAAGGACACCGCAAGATTGAACCCAAAGCTAAGCACTTCTCCCATTGCAAGAAAGATCAATCTACTAGGCCAAACCAGACTGATAATTCGAAGAGACTTGCAAAGATAACCAATCATACATAAAAGAATTTAGATAAGATTCAAATATTGTTCATAGATAGACTTGATCATAAACCCACAATTCATTGGTCTCAACAAACACGCCGCAAAAAGAAGATTACATCGAATAGATCTCCACAAGAGAGGGGGAGAACATTGTATTGAGATCCAAAAAGAGAGAAGAAGTCATCTAGCTACTAACTATGGACCCGTAGGTCTGAGGTAAACTACTCACACTTCATCGGAGGGGCTATGGTGTTGATGTAGAAGCCATCCGTGATCGATGCCCCCTCCGGCGGAGCTCCGGAACAGGCCCCAAGATGGGATCTCGTGGATACAGAAAGTTGCGGCGGTGGAATTAGGGTTTTGGCTCCGTATCTGATCGTTTGGGGGTACGTAGGTATATATAGGAGGAAGGAGTACGTCAGTGGAGCAACAGGGGGCCCACGAGGGTGGAGGGCGCGCCTGGGGGGTAGGCGCGCCCCCTACCTCGTGGCCTCCTCTTTTGTGTCTTGACGTAGGGTCCAAGTCTCCTGGGTCTTGTTCGTTGACAAAATCACGTTCCCGAAGGTTTCATTCCGTTTGGACCCCGTTTGATATTCCTTTTCTCCGAAACCCTGAAATAGGCAAAAAACAACAATTCTGGGCTCGGCCTTCAGTTAATAGGTTAGTCCCAAAAATAATATAAAAGTGGATAATAAAGCCCAATAATGTCCAAAACAGTAGATAATATAGCATGGAGCAATCAAAAATTATAGATACGTTGGAGACGTATCATGCAGCAAGGTATTTTTGTGCTTTTATATATGATAAAAGTATAAGGAAAGAGAACCATGGGTTCAGAAACCCATGACTTTTCCTCCTAAACCATCCAAGAAAAAGGATGACGAGGATTTTGAGCGCTTTGCTGAAATGATTAGACCTATCTTTTTGTGTATGCGTTTGACTGGTATGCTTAAAATGAATCCTTATGCTAAGTACATGAAAGATATTGTTACAAATAAAAGAAAGATACCGGAAGCTGAAATTTCCACCATGCTTGCTAATTATACTTTTAAGGGTGGAATACCAAAGAAACTTGGAGATCCAGGAGTACCAACTATACCATGCTCCATTAAAAGAAACTATGTTAAAACTGCTTTATGTGATCTTGGAGCCGGTGTTAGTGTTATGCCACTCTCTTTATATCATAGACTTGATTTGAATAAGTTGACACGTACTAAAGTATCTTTGCAAATGGTTGATAAATCAACTGCTATACCTGTCGGTATTTGTGAGGATGTGCGTGTTGTGGTTGCAAATGTTACTATTTTAACGGCCTTTGTTATTCTTGATTCCATTATTCTTGAAAGACCCTTTTTGAATACTGCAGGGGCTGTTATTAATTGCAACAAAGGCAATGTCACTTTTCATGTTAATGGTAATGAGCATACAGTACACTTTCCGAGGAAACAACCTCAAGTCCACAGTATCAATTCTATTGGAAAAATTCCATCTATTACTATTGGAGGTTTTAAATTTCCTCTTCCTACTGTCAAGAAGAAGTATGATATTCTTATTGTTGGGGACATGCACATCCCCGTTGAGGTAACCTAGTGTTATTCGAAAATTCTCCGATTTCATGTTATTCGAAAAGAGTTTGTTAACAAGACTTGATCAACCTTGTTAGTGGATTCCTTTTGATGAGCATGAGATGGATGAATTTAGAAAGCACGACCTTCTGTACCCTCTTTTTACTTTCTATTATTTAGTTTAAATAAAGTAAAAATAGTATTTTCTGTCTGTTTTCTGAATTAACCTTGCAATAAAAAATACCCCGAAAATAAAAGTTCTCCAAATGCCTTGAAAATTTAATATGATTTTTTCTAGAATATTTGAGAATATCTGGCACTGAGAACACACCAGGGCGACCCACCACGTGCCCATGAGGGTGGAGGCTGCGCCCTACCCCCCTGGGCACGCCCCCTGCCTCGTGGACCCCACGTGGGTCCCCTCCACTTATCCTTGCACCCACACACTTCGTCTTGCTCCAGAAAAAATCACTCACCAGCTCAAACCCGAGTTCTAGCTCATCTTGCTGCCATTTTCGATCTCCTTGCTCAAAGCTCCATTCACAAAACTGCTTTGGGGGATTGTTCTTCGGTATGTGACTCCTCTAATGGTCCAATTAGTTTTTGTTCTAGTGCTTTATTTATTGCAAATTTTTGCTGCTTAGGTGACCCTGTTCTTGAGCTTGCATGTCAAATTTATGTGGTCAAAAGTAGTTTTAATGCATGATATGGCCTCTAGGCACTTGTAGGAGTAGTTGCTATCAATCTTGTTGAGTTTGGTTCACTTTTATTTTAAGTTACTAAAAATTTCAAAAAAAATCAGAAAAAGATGAAGAGATTTTTGAGGGGCTCATCGAGCTGAAGCTCGAAGGATAAGCAAAGTGAAGAGAACAAGAAGCCCAAGTATAATCTCCTTCGTACTGTGGAAGTTTGGCCGTGTGAATAGCCTTGTGATGAGTTCTTGAGAGAAGCCGGGTTTTATGAAGATTTTTATTATTTGGCTGAGAATGCAGGCCTCACCGACTTCCTCCACGACCAACGTGAACAGTATCTCTTACTCACCAATATTTTTGTGAAAAAATTTCATTTCCATGCTAGAAGATCGCCACCTTCGGTGGATTTTTATTTATATGATGAGTTTAAGGAGATGTCACAATTTGATTTCTGCCGGGTCTGTATGATACCCTTTGTGGGCAGCATAGAGGAACCGCATCGTAACGATGTGGAAGGGTTTATTGATATGATTGCTGTAGGAGAAATGAGGAAAGTTTCCGATGTAAGAATCACTAGCATTCATTTTCCTGTTCTGTGTTACTTTGCAATATTTGCTAGTAGATGCTTAATTGGTCGTGGGAACTATGGAAACCTTAGTGCTCCTGATATTGTTATTTTGCGCCATGCCTTGTTTCGTGATACTACCTTCAGTTTAGGCGCTATTGTTGCTAAACGGTTAAATCTGAACCATACAAAGGGCCCCGTCCTCAGAGGCATCTTTGCCTCGCGCCTTGCTGCACACTTTAACATACCTATCAGGCATTATGAGAAAGAAAAAAAGTTGTTGCCTCCTATTGTTTTAGATTATAAGATTATGGTAGCACATGAGTTTATTGTTAAGGATAAGAAGAAGATACTTAAATATAAATTGACTTTTGATAAAAATTATTGTGAGATTATTACCTTGCATGCGCCCTCTTTGTTTAACATATTTTCAGGCACGCGCCTCATTTTGCCTGAGGCCATTCATGCGTACCGAGGCCAGATGTCAGCTGCAGAGCCTGAGCCGGAGCCTCCACTTGATCCTTACCGTCAGTTTGTTTATCAGTGGGATCCGGAGGAGATCACCAACCAGTGGCACCCAGAGGACACTCCTCCATATACCGGAGAGGGCCACTTTGATCCTTGGGCATAGACCAACTTAGGCCAAAAGTCTAAGCTTGGGGGAGTACGTATTTCTCACCGACATTACATTCATGTTCACACACTCATGCCAATTGTTGGTGCTCATACTTTTTCATTGTATCATCCATGCTAGTCTAATTTCCTTTTAAGCTTTCTTCTTGTGTGTTTGAAAAACCTTAAGAAAAATCAAAAACAATTAGTTGTAGCTTTTAGCTAGTTTACTTTCCATGCCTGTAGTAGTAGTAATTAAAAAGAAAACCCAAAAAGATTTCTCGTTCTTCTTTTGCTTGTTGGGAGCTTTTCCGTGTAAATAGTTTATTTCTTTCCTTTGGGGGGTCGAGAGGAGAAGACCATGATGAAAATGTTGAGTGGCTCTCATATGCATTATTATTGATCTAACAAAGAGCCCATATTACCTTGCCTTCTCCTATGTATTGAATGCTTGCAGATTCCAGCTTAGTCCAATGCACGTGCACTATTATTATTATCCATACTATTTGGTTGTGCAAGTGAAAGGCAATAATGACGATATATGATGAAGTGGTTGAGATGAGAAAAGCTGGTATGAACTCGACCTCTTTTGTTTTTGTAAATATGATTAGTCTATCGTTCCTAATTCAGCCTATTATGAATGAAACATGTTTGCAATAAAAATTAGAGATTATAGTTGCTTATGTCATTCTTAATTAGCTAGGAGTTTATAATGATTTACCTTGCGTGCCAACATGCTATTAAAATGGTTGTGATGTGGTATGATGGGGCGGTATCCTCCTTTGAACGATTCGAATGGCTTGACTTGGCAAATGTTCATGCATGTAGTTGAAAAAAAATCTACATAGCCTCCACGATATTTATGTTCATGGTGAATTATATCCTACTCATGCTTGCATTCAGTGTTGATTAATTTTAATGCATGTTCATGACTGTTGTCGCTTTCTAGCTGGTCGCTTCCCAGTCTCTTTCTAGCCTTCACTTATACTAAGCGGGAATATTGCTTTTGCATCCAATTCCATAAACCCCAAAAGTTATTCCATATGAGTCAATTATACCTTCCTATATACAGTATCTACCCGCCGTTCCAAGTAAATTTGTATGTGCCAAACTCTAAACCTTCAAACAAAAATTCGGTTTTGTATGCTCGAATAGCTCATGTATCAACTAGGGTTGTCTGTAACTTCCATGCTAGGTGGGTTATTCTCAAGAGGAGTGGACTCCGCTGCTCACTCACGAGAAAATGGCTAGTCACTGGGATGCCCAGTCCCATGCTCAAATCAAATCAAAATAATTGCAAACAAAACTCCCCCAGGATTGTTGTTAGTTGGAGGCACCCGTTGTTTCGTTCAAGCCATGGATTGATGCTTGTTGGTGGTGGGGGAGTATAAACTTTACCATTCCGCTTGGGAACCGCCTATAATGTGTGTAGCATGGAAGATATCGAGATCTCTCGGTTGTTATGTTGACAATGAAAGTATACCGCTCAAAATATTATTCATCTCTATTTCAAATCCGAGCTCTAGCACCTCTACAAATCTCTTCTTCCCTCTATGAAGGGCCTATCTATTTACTTTTATGCTGGGTCATCATCCTCTTATTAAAAAGCACCAGTTGGAGAGCACCGCTATCATTTGCATGTATTATTGTTAGTTTACATTGAGTATGACTTGACTGGATATCTTTTACCATGAATTACAATTTCCAGTCAGCCCTTGATTTTTAAAGGTGCTCTGTATTTATGTTTTGCGGTCTCAGAAAGGGCTAGCGAGATACCATCTTATTATATCATATTATAATTGTTTTGAGAAAGTGTTGTCATCCAAGATTTATTATTATTGCTCGCTAGTTGATTATGTCATTGATATGAGTAACATGAGACCTAAATGTTATTGTGAATATGGTTAGTTCATAATCTTTGCTAAAAACTTGAATGTTGGCTTTACATATTTACAACAACAAGAGCAAACAGAGTTTGTAAAAGTTTTTCTTTATCACTTTCAGTTTGTCTACTGAATTGCTTGAGGACAAGCAAAGGTTTAAGCTTGGGGGAGTTGATACGTCTCCGTCGTATCTAGTTTTTCAAACACTTTTACCCTTGTTTTGGACTCTAACTTGCATGATTTGAATGGAACTAACCCGACTGACGTTGTTTTCAGCAAAATTGTCATGGTGTTGTTTTTGTGGAGAAATAAAAATTCTAGGAATGACCTGAAAATCAACGAAGATTATTTTTGGAATATATATAAAAAATACTGGCAAAAGAATCAACGTCAGGGGGCCCACACCCTATCCACGAGGGTGGGGGCACACCTACCCCCCTGGGCGCGCCCCTGCCTCATGGGCCCCCTGATACTCCACCGACGTCCATCCTGACTCCATATATTCACGTTCGGGGAGAAAAAAAAATCAGAGAGAAGGATTCATCGCGTTTTACGATACGGAGCCGCTGCCAAGCCCTAAACTCTCTCGGGAGGGCTGATCTGGAGTTCGTTCGGGGCTCCGGAGAGGGGAATCCATCGCCATCGTCATCATCAACCTTCCTCCATCACCAATTTCATGACGCACACCGCCGTGCGTGAGTAATTCCATCGTAGGCTTGCTGGACGGTGATGGGTTGGATGAGATTTATCATGTAATCGAGTTAGTTTTGGTAGGGTTTCATACCTAGTATCCATTATGTTCTGAGATTGATGTTGCTATGAATTTCACTACACCACGACACTCAAAGAAGCGTCAAACATTCTGTCGGTATATGTCACCTAAGGTGACACATTTTGTGTCGGCAAAGACCTTTCCCGACAGAAAGGTGTTGTCGCCTATAGTCCTGCCGGGAAAGGTCTTCACCGACAGACAAATCTACTCCGACAGAAAATATGATGGGATAGGTTAGGCCTATGCCGACAGACATTCTACATCGACAGACAATTCTATACCGACGGTCCATCTGACATTATGCTACGTCGACACACAATGCAACGTCCAAACTTTTGGCGACAGACTTGCTCTCATGGTCTACATTTCAGCACAATTACGAATTTACCATATCAACATGAAATTAAATTCATAATATTCATTTCATGTTCAGTACCCAATACATATACAAACAATTGCATTCTTATACTCATCACAAGATACCATTAATCAATGCATTTATTCAACATACATAGAAGATTCTAGTTTCTTCACTCAAGTTAAAACCAGTAAGGAGATACATAAGTCAACATTTAGGCAGTGGTCTGTTGCACAATATGATGGCCAAGTTCCTAACGCACCAGATGTTTGAACACTACTACAATATATTATGGAAGAGACAAAGTCTTCAATCCCAAGCTGACATCAACTTCCATATGAACAAAATGTGTCAACCATGTTATGAACAAGAGCGATCACCGCCTCACTGGAACATCTTAGATCAACTGGTTGACTTGGTAATTTCTTCACTTTGTCCCTACAAAAGAACTTGCACGTTTGAGCAATCTTAGAAAATGAGAATTTGTCCAAATTTGTGAGTTGCGCTTGATTCTAATGATCTGAAAAGTAGAGGATGTACCGCAAACAGGTTACAAAAGATATCCTTATCAAAACATCAACAGAAGTTGGGTAGCACCTAGCATATCATATGGCCAACTATAGAAATCTATGCACTCACCGATAACAAATCAAATCTGTTCTAAGGCATCATGAATAAGGTTCTTATTGTTTTATGGATTTGCATAATAGAACTGTTGACTTCGACAATATAAAAGAAGGAATGAACTACAGCAGCAGAACCTCCTGTGCAATTGAATTAGGCAGTCGTTCTATAGGCAGTTCAATTATATGTGGGCCATTATTTCTATCTTGAAATGGTTGAAGTCATCAGTCATCACTACCAAATAAATACACTAGGCATTGTTGCCGTCATTAAGTAGACATTTTTCTGAAGAGAAATCTACACCAAAAGTGACAACCGTTTGGATCGAAAAAAGAATGGCGAAGTCAGAAACTATTAAAGCACTCAAGGTGGGCATTTTTCTAGATTTACATACTTCAGAATGACATAGTTCTATTAAACCAACACTAATTTAAGAAAGCTTCCATTATACTCCCTCCATCCCAAAATAAGTGTCTTAACCTTGGTACAACTTTGTACTAGCGCTAGTACAAAGTTGATACACTTATTTTGGGACGGGGGGAGTATGTATTATTCCTTGTTTTATGCCACCATTAAAAACAAACTGGAAGGTAGAGCCATCGCGAGCAAACAGACAAATTTGACTCTATTTTGCAAAACACTAAATCAGGAAAGGTGAAGCAACCTGGGAACTAAGATGATACTAATGTTTATGGGAAGGAAGATGTAGCTCCAGGGAGTAGCATAAAAACTTCAACTAGATGTGCAAATTAAACTTGCTCTGCATGTTATGGAGATAATCTCTTGGAGATAATCTCTCTATCATTTTCAAATTTCTTATGTCACATATTTTATGATTCTACACTAACTTAGTACTATCCTTCCGTTAGTTACTTTAAGCCACGCATAAATATAAAATCTCTCTTTCCTTCCGTTTTCATTATGCCTTCTTTTCCAGGACAAATGAGAATACAAGCTTTCTATCTTAATTGGAAAAACATCTGAGTCCTCCCCCGTGGAAGGACCAGCTTACACCATATCGCAGTACTAAATTGCGTGATTTGAAAGTGTTCATTCAGAAGTCTGCCAAGGTAGTGATGTCAAGTACCATGTGCCTTCGAGGGACCTATGTCTTTTCTCTGAAGTTGCAAAAAATCGACTTCTTTTTAATTTTGCTGTAGGATTCAAAGTCACCATATCATCAACTCAATATACTAAAGCACCTATGCTTCTGTAAACAATGAGTCAAAGTGTAATCCTATTTTGTGGTACTGAATGAATTAAGCTTCTCTCAAGAACAAACAGATACTAGCAGCTAGCCATCTTGCTGGAATAATTTCTAAAAGGAATGTGCTTACGTACTATAGCATACATTTATGAGAAAACATGTACTCCCTCCGTTCACTTTTGTAAGACGTTCTAGACATTTATAAGACAACAACCAAAACAGTTCAATTTCAGCTGTCTTAAACGTCTTACAAGACTGAACAGAGGGAGTACTAAAACATAAGATGAATTAATTTGGTTTTCTAGTTTCTGTGGTTAAGGCTCTGAACTTGATACTATTTTCATGATAATGTGGGTGCTGCTACACACTATATACTGTTTTGTTCAAACTAAGCACCCGTTTTCCCATTGAAACCCCATTCATTTTAAACCAAGCATGAAACAACACATAGTAGTGAAAGGGAACAACTGCAGAACTGATGAATCAACTCTTTTCCGCTACCTATCATAACAAACACTACAGAAATTAACACAATTTGATATTTATCTCTTTGATGCAAAACTAGAGGCACACCAAAAAAATTAGAAGTTTGGCATCTCATGGGGGAAGTTGACGAGAATAATACCTAAACTCTGCAATGATGACTCTTGTTTTCTCCCATAGCTAATTTCCTACTTCCTCAACATGTCTCATCTTTTCTACCAATGCTAAATTCCTTTTCAGTTCTATAAGAGCTTCCAGCTTCCTCCTATTTTCTGCTATATTCGCATGCCTCAATTGTTTGTAATATGCAGGGAGCTTGCTTCCTCCCCTTGTTCTCCTCATATTTTCACCTGCAAATAACACATATTGTTGAACATGATGCTTAACAGACAACGGTGCAGTCTAACAATTTATACCCGGTAGCATTGTCAACTTTAAATTATTTTGTTGCCTCTAGCCGTGCGAGCCTAAATATAGATGTGAATATGAGCTCTAAAACTCCAGACGTATTTGAGAATACCTTGACTGTCCTCCAAGCCATCCTGTATGGGTTCGTAATTGGGAGCTTCAACATCTTCGTAGTCTGAACGCAGGTTATGTCCTCCATTTCTATCTTCACATGTGGAGTTCATTGACTAGACAATAAAGCAGAAATATGTGTGAAACGATGTATTTCTCCCTATGCTAAAATCCTTCTTATTTCACGCCCTTTTAAGAGGAAGTGTTAAATGTAAACAAGGAAAGTATAGTACCTTTTTTTTTCTTGGGTGGCTGTGATAAGCTACCTACTTCCGCAATCTGCCTTCTGTTTTCTCCCAATGCTAAATTCTTTTTCAGATTTATAAGACCTCTCATCTTCCTCTCGTTTTCTGCAATATTTGCGGACCTCGATTGTTCATAATACGCAGGGAGTTCTCTTCCTCCTCTTTTACATGCCATATTTTCTGCTCCAAATAATAGTCATATCAAATAATTATAGACAGCACAATATGACATCCAACTAGGAATTATGATAGATTCTAGTGCTTTTGCAACTTAATTAAAGTGGTCGGATCAAGTGATAACCCGACATTCAGTTTACATATTCCCACTTGCTTTATGAAACATTGTCCTTTTATTATTTTATCATCAGGATGTAATTGACATATATAACTACAACTTGCAATTGACTGAAAGTACCGAATACCGAACCAACTCCACTGAATTTCAACTTACTGACAGATCCATCTGCAACCAAATATAGGAGGTGAGAAACAATTAACTGCTAACTTGAATCTATTAGTTTTGCTGACACACATTTGTGCTCAGGAAATCAATTAATATTGGACGAGACCTTGGCAATATTGTGTCCAGGCAAAACATATATCTGTAGTTATAGGCAATGTCTGTCTTATGAAGGAAAGGGCCATATTTTTGTACAAATATCAGTTTTACAGAGAAACTTCATATTTCAATTTCATAAATGCAGAATGATGTTGTTTCAGGCTTCACCCTAGACAGATCTTTCTTTCTGTAGTCTTTTGAATGCTTAGGCTTTTAAAGCACATATCTAACTGGGTTTTAAACACTAAAGAAATGTACAAGAAGTTACCTGTTGAGATCTGGAGGCGGCGCAAGGGGAATCAACCGGGAGAGGCGTCTCCGTGGAGGAAGAAGAACAGTCGGTGGCACCTAAGCAGCAGTCGGCGCGGCGGATCCTTTATGCCGGAAGGCGCTGCACGCTACTGCTCCTTGCCGGTGGACGATGCTGCTGCTACTCGGCGCGACGGACGGCGCTGTTGCTCCTTGATTGCTGGATAAGAGAAGGGAGGCCAGGCGCCAGGGGACCAGCGGGCGCGCGCTGGTTGGGGGCAGCGACTTTGGAAGGGAGGCCGGCGACGCGGGAACCAGCGACGGCGTGAGCAGATCGACGGGCAGGTCCGTGGCGGCGGCGGCGGTGAATTAGGTTTAGGTTGAATGTGTGTGCCGTGACTCTGCGAGAGAAGTGGGATGTGGGGGGTGGGGGTATGAGATTTACCGGAATATGTTTCGGCCATCACATTCTCTCGCGCCGCTTTCCGCTCGATAGTTTGGGCCTGTGCCGCGCAGCTGAAAATAAGTGGGCCAGTCTTGAACTACGCCGACACTTTTCCTGTGGTTAAGCATTAGCGACACATAATCCAACGACCATCAAAACATATGCTGACACATAGTACACTGATAAACTGTTAGACATTACCGACACACTGATCATTGAAAATGTTGAGTAACCTTAATGATTTTTGTGTCGGCATTCTTTTGGGCACACAATGCGTCGGAAATGCGCAGCTATACCAACAGATGCATGTCGCCGTTGTGGTGTCGTGGTGTAGTGTTTGCTATGCTTAATGCTTGTCACTAGGGCCCGAGTGCCATGATTTTTAGATCTGAACCTATTATGTTTTCATGAATATATATGAGTTCTTGATCCCATCTTGCAAGTCTATAGTCACATATTATGTGTTATGATCCGTTAACCCCGAAGTTACAATAACCGGGATACTTACCGGTGATGACCGTAGTTTGAGGAGTTCATGTATTCACTATGTGTTAATGCTTTGGTCCGGTACTCTATTAAAAGAAGACCTTAATATCCCTTAGTTTCCAATAGAACCCCGCTGCCACGGGAGGGTAGGACAAAAGATGTCATGCAAGTTATTTTCCATAAGCACGTATGACTATATTCGGAATACATGCCTACATTACATTGATGAACTGGAGTTAGTTATGTGTCAGCCTATGTTATAACTGTTGCATGATTGATTGCATCCGACATAATTATCCATCACTGATCCATTGCCTATGACCTTTTCATATATCGTTCTTTGCTTATTTACTTTTTCGTTGCTACTGTTATAATCATTATAAAACCAAAACTGCTACCGTTACTTTTGCCACCGTTCTCACTATTATCATATTACTTTGCTACTAAATACCTTGCTACAGATATTAAGTTTTCAGGGGTGGTTGAATTGACAACTCAGCTGCTAATACTTGAGAATATTCTTTGGCTCCCTTGTGTCGAATCAATAAATTTGGATTGAATACTCTACCCTCGAAAACTGTTGCGATCCCCTATACTTGTGGGTTATCATGCATCTGCTCCGTAGTGTCATGAATGTCTGGCGAGGGTTTTGGAGCGGAACATGCAACAGTGGCCTTGGTTGGGACACTGTAGTCAGACGCCAACGTAGCACACGTCTAGACATCCCAAACTTCCCTAGTTTGCTTCCTAGGAATTCAGGCCGGCCATTAACATTTGATGCATGGTGTTGAATGGCAAAAAGCCTCTGAACAAGGTTGTTCCGACGTTTCAGGCCGTTTCAATGGGCGGCATTGAAGTTACCCTAACATCATTAAATTTACAACGGTTGGAGGCATATACACATATAAGTTTTCTTTTTCTACAACTAGAAGTCCAATATGTGTATTCAACTTACACCACCAAGCAAGAAGCAAACCTACAACCCATGAGTTACACACACATATTAAACAACAATTCCATCTTCTGATCCACAAAATACAAGCAACAATGAGTAAGAGCATCTACAGCTAAATCCCACATATTCGCCTCAAACGTACGGGTAGCCTGTGTTGGAGATATGCTCTAGAGGCAATTATGTATGATGGTATTTTCTGTGTTTATGAATAAGTATAGTTCTTGGGCATTGTCAATGATGTGTATCAATACGTTATACTTCTGAGTTGTGTTGGGATTTCATCGAAGAGGAAAGAATGAATCAGTATAGTAGAGATAAGTATTTTCCTTAGTTAAGAACCAAGATTATCAATCCAGTAGGAGAACCATACAAAACCTCGTTAGCAGGACCTGCACACACAAAAATAAATACTTACACCCAATGCAAACAAGGGGATTGTCAATCCCCTCGTCGGTTATTTACAAGGATCAAATCTCGTAGTGACACGTAAAGAGATAAATTGCAAAACAAAATAAAATAAATAAAAGTGCAGCAAGGTATTTTTGTGCTTTTATTTATGATAAAAGTATACCCAGGTGCCATAGTTTTCACTAGAGGCTTCTCTCCCGAGCACATAACATACGGTGGTGAACAAATTACTGTTGAGCAATTGATAGGAAAGCGCATAGTTATGACGATATTCAAGGAAATGATCATGTATATAGGCATCACGTCCGAGACAAGTAGACCGACTCCTACCTTCATCTACTACTATTACTTCACCCATTGACCACTATCCAGCATGCATCTAGGGTATTAATTAAGTTA